>NC_073407.1:28055604-28168104 GCF_028641065.1 Leucoraja erinaceus | reverse complement strand
CCCTAGCAACTCTAAACCCTAGCAACTCTAAACCCTAGCAACTCTAAACCCTAGCAACTCTAAACCCTAGCAACTCTAAACCCTAGCAACCCTCTAAACCCTAGCTAAAACTCTAAACCCTAGCAACTCTAAACCCTAGCAACTCTAAACCCTAGCAACCCTAACCCTAGCAACTCTAAACCCTAGCAACTCTAAACCCTAGCAACTCTAAACCCTAGCAACTCTAAACCCTAGCAACAACTAAACCCTAACCCTAGCAACTCTAAACCCTAGCAACTCTAAACCCTAGCAACTCTAAACCCTAATAGCAACTCTAAACCCTAGCAACTCTAACCCTAAACTCTAAACCCTAGCAACTCTAAACCCTAGCAACTCTAAACCCTAGCAACTCTAAACCCTAGCAACTCTAAACCCTAGCAACTCTAAACCCTAGCAACTCTAAACCCTAGCAACCTAAACCTAGCAACTCTCTAAACCCTAGCAACTCTAAACCCTAGCAACTCTAAACCCTAGCAACTCTAAACCCTAGCAACTCTAAACCCTAGCAACTCTAAACCCTAGCAACTCTAAACCCTAGCAACTCTAAACCCTAGCAACTCTAAACCCTAGCAACTCTAAACCCTAGCAACTCTAAACCCTAGCAACTCTAAACCCTAGCAAACCCTAGCAACCCTCTAAACCCTAGCAACTCTAAAAGCCCTAAAGCAACTCTAACCCTAGCAACTCTAAACCCTAGCAACTCTAAACCCTAGCAACTCTAAACCCTAGCAACTCTAAACCCTAGCAACTCTAAACCCTAGCAACTCTAAACCCTAGCAACTCTAAACCCTAGCAAGCAACCCTAGCAACTCTAAACCCTAGCAACTCTAAACCCTAGCAACTCTAACCCCCTAGCTAAACTCTAAAAACCCTAGCAACTCTAAAACCCTAGCAACTCTAAACCCTAGCAACTCTAAACCCTAGCAACTCTAAACCCTAGCAACTCTAAACCCTAGCAACTCTAAACCCTAGCAACTCTAAACCCTAGCAACTCTAAACCCTAGCAACTCTAAACCCTAGCAACTCTAAACCCTAGCAACTCTAAACCCTAGCAACTCTAAACCCTAGCAACTCTAAACCCTAGCAACTCTAAACCCTAGCAACTCTAAACCCTAGCAACTCTAAACCCTAGCAACTCTAAACCCTAGCAACTCTAAACCCTAGCAACTCTAAACCCTAGCAACTCTAAACCCTAGCAACTCTAAACCCTAGCAACTCTAAACCCTAGCAACTCTCTAAACCCTAGCAACTCTAAACCCTAGCAACTCTAAACCCTAGCAACTCTAAACCCTAGCAACTCTAAACCCTAGCAGCAACTCTAAACCCTAGCAACTCTAAACCCTAGCAACTCTAAACCCCTAGCAACTCTAAACCCTAGCAACTCTAAAACCCTAGCAACTCTAAACCCTAGCAACTCTAAACCCTAGCAACTCTAAACCCTAGCAACTCTAAACCCTAGCAACTCTAAACCCTAGCAAACTCTAAACCCTAGCAACTCTAAACCCTAGCAACTCTAAACCCTAGCAACTCTAAACCCTAGCAACTCTAAACCCTAGCAACTCTAAACCCTAGCAACTCTAAACCCTAGCAACTCTAAACCTAGCAACTCTAAACCCTAGCAACTCTAAACCCTAGCAAACTAAACCCTAGCAACTCTAAACCCTAGCAACTCTAAACCCTAGCAACAACTCTAAACCCTAGCAACTCTAAACCCTAGCAACTCTAAACCCTAGCAACTCTAAACCCTAGCAAACTCCTAGCAACTCTAAACCCTAGCAACTCTAAACCCTAGCAACTCTAAACCCTAGCAACTCTAAACCCTAGCAACTCTAAACCCTAGCAACTCTAAACCCTAGCAACTCTAAACCCTAGCAACTCTCTAAACCCTAGCAACTCTAAACCCCCTAGCAACTCTAAACCCTAGCAACTCTAAACCCTAGCAACTCTAAAACCTAGCAAACCCTAGCAACTCTAAACCCTAGCAACTCTAAACCCTAGCAACTCTAAACCCTAGCAACTCTAAACCCTAGCAACTCTAAACCCTAGCAACTCTAAACCCTAGCAACTCTAAACCCTAGCAACTCTAAACCCTAGCAACTCTAAACCCTAGCAACTCTAAACCCTAGCAACTCTAGCAACTCTAACCCTAGCAACTCTAAACCCTAGCAACTCTAAACCCTAGCAACTCTAAACCCTAGCAACTCTAAACCCTAGCAACTCTAAACCCTAGCAACTCTAAACCCTAGCAACTCTAAACCCTAGCAACTCTAAACCCTAGCAACTCTAAACCCTAGCAACTCTAAACCCTAGCAAACCCTCTAAACCCTAGCAACTCTAAACCCTAGCAACTCTAAACCCTAGCAACTCTAAAGCAACTCTAAAACCCTAGCAACTCTAAACCCTAGCAACTCTAAACCCTAGCAACTCTAAACCCTAGGCTCTAAAACTCTAAACCCTAGCAAACTCTAAACCCTAGCAACTCTAAACCCTAGCAACTCTAAACCCTAGCAACTCTAAACCCTAGCAACTCTAAACCCTAGCAACAACTCTAAACCCTAGCAACTCTAACCCTAGCAACTCTAAACCCTAGCAACTCTAAACCCTAGCAACTCTAAACCCTAGCAACTCTAAACCCTAGCAACTCTAAACCCTAGCAACTCTAAACCCTAGCAACTCTAAACCCTAGCAACTCTAAACCCTAGCAACTCTAAACCCTAGCAACTCTAAACCCTAGCAACTCTAAACCCTAGCAACTCTAAACCCTAGCAACTCTAAAACCCTAGCAACTCTAAACCCTAGCAACTCTAAACCCTAGCAACTCTAAACCCTAGCAACTCTAAACCCTAGCAACTCTAAACCCTAGCAACTCTAAACCCTAGCAACTCTAAACCCTAGCAACTCTAAACCCTAGCAACTCTAAACCCTAGCAACTCTAAACCCTAGCAACTCTAAACCCTAGCAACTCTAAACCCTAGCAACTCTAAAACCCTAGCAACTCTCTAAACCCTAAACCCTAGCAACTCTAAACCCTAGCAACTCTAAACCCCTAGCAACTCTAAACCCTAGCAACTCTAAACCCTAGCAACTCTAAACCCTAGCAACTCTAAACCCTAGCAACTCTAAACCCTAGCAACTCTAAACCCTAGCAACTCTAAACCCTAGCAACTCTAAACCCTAGCAACTCTAAACCCTAGCAACTCTAAACCCTAGCAACTCTAAACCCTAGCAACTCTAAACCCTAGCAACTCTAAACCCTAGCAACTCTAAACCCTAGCAACTCTAAACCCTAGCAACTCTAAACCCTAGCAACTCTAAACCCTAGCAACTCTAAACCCTAGCAACTCTAAAACCCTAGCTAAACTCTAAACCCTAGCAACTCTAAACCCTAGCAACTCTAAACCCTAGCAACTCTAAACCCTAGCAACTCTAAACCCTAGCAACTCTAAACCCTAGCAACTCTAAACCCTAGCAACTCTAAACCCTAGCAACTCTAAACCCTAGCAACTCTAAACCCTAGCAACTCTAACCCTAGCAACTCTAAACCCTAGCAACTCTAAACCCTAGCAACTCTAAACCCTAGCAACTCTAAACCTAGCAACTCTAAACCCTAGCAACTCTAACCCTAGCAACTCTAAACCCTAGCAACTCTAAACCCTAGCAACTCTAAACCCTAGCAACTCTAAACCCTAGCAACTCTAAACCCTAGCAACTCTAAACCCTAGCAACTCTAAACCCTAGCAACTCTAAACCCTAGCAACTCTAAACCCTAGCAACTCTAAACCCTAGCAACTCTAAACCCTAGCAACTCTAAACCCTAGCAACTCTAAACCCTAGCAACTCTAAACCCTAGCAACTCTAAACCCTAGCAACTCTAAACCCTAGCAACTCTAAACCCTAGCAACTCTAAACCCTAGCAACTCTAAACCCAAGCTAAACTCTAGCAAACCCTAGCAACTCTAAACCCTAGCAACTCTAAACCCTAGCAACTCTAAACCCTAGCAACTCTAAACCCTAGCAACTCTAAACCCTAGCAACTCTAAACCCTAGCAACTCTAAACCCTAGCAACTCTAAACCCTAGCAACTCTAAACCCTAGCAACTCTAAACCCTAGCAACTCTAAACCCTAGCAACTCTAAACCCTAGCAACTCTAAACCCTAGCAACTCTAAACCCTAGCAACTCTAAACCCTAGCAACTCTAAACCCTAGCAACTCTAAACCCTAGCAACTCTAAACCCTAGCAACTCTAAACCCTAGCAACTCTAAACCCTAGCAACTCTAAACCCTAGCAACTCTAAAGCAACTCTAAACCCTAGCAACTCTAAACCCTAGCAACTCTAAACCCTAGCAACTCTAAACCCTACTAAAACCTAGCAACTCTAAACCCTAGCAACTCTAAACCCTAGCAACTCTAAAACCCTAGCAACTCTAAACCCTAGCAACTCTAAACCCTAGCAACTCTAAACCCTAGCAACTCTAAACCCTAGCAACTCTAAACCCTAGCAACTCTAAACCCTAGCAACTCTAAACCCTAGCAACTCTAAACCCCTAGCAAACTAAACCCTAGCAACTCTAAACCCTAGCAACTCTAAACCCTAGCAACTCTAAACCCTAGCAACTCTAAACCCTAGCAACTCTAAAACCCTAGCAACTCTAAACCCTAGCAACTCTAAACCCTAGCAACTCTAAACCCTAGCAACTCTAAACCCTAGCAACTCTAAACCCTAGCAACTCTAAACCCTAGCAACTCTAAACCCTAGCAACTCTAAACCCTAGCAACTCTAAACCCTAGCAACTAAACCCTAGCAACTCTAAACCCTAGCAACTCTAAACCCTAGCAACTCTAAACCCTAGCAACTCTAAACCCTAGCAACTCTAAACCCTAGCAACTCTAAACCCTAGCAACTCTAAACCCTAGCAACTCTAAACCCTAGCAACTCTAAACCCTAGCAACTCTAAACCCTAGCAACTCTAAACCCTAGCAACTCTAAACCCTAGCAACTCTAAACCCTAGCAACTCTAAACCCTAGCAACTCTAACCCTAGCAACTCTAAACCCTAGCAACTCTAAACCCCTAGCAACTCTAAACCCTAGCAACTCTAAACCCTAGCAACTCTAAACCCTAGCAACTCTAAACCCTAGCAACTCTAAACCCTAGCAACTCTAAACCCTAGCAACTCTAAACCCTAGCAACTCTAAACCCTAGCAACTCTAAACCCTAGCAACTCTAAACCCTAGCAACTCTAAACCCTAGCAACTCTAAACCCTAGCAACTCTAAACCCTAGCAACTCTAAACCCTAGCAACTCTAAACCCTAGCAACTCTAAACCCTAGCAACTCTAAACCCTAGCAACTCTAAACCCTAGCAACTCTAAACCCTAGCAACTCTAAACCCTAGCAACTCTAAACCCTAGCAACTCTAAACCCTAGCAACTCTAAACCCTAGCAACTCTAAACCCTAGCAACTCTAAACCCTAGCAACTCTAAACCCTAGCAACTCTAAACCCTAGCAACTCTAAACCCTAGCAACTCTAAACCCTAGCAACTCTAAACCCTAGCAACTCTAAACCCTAGCAACTCTAAAAACCCTAGCAACTCTAAACCCTAGCAACTCTAAACCCTAGCAACTCTAAACCCTAGCAACTCTAAACCCTAGCAACTCTAAACCCTAGCAACTCTAAACCCTAGCAACTCTAAACCCTAGCAACTCTAAACCCTAGCAACTCTAAACCCTAGCAACTCTAAACCCTAGCAACTCTAACCCTAGCAACTCTAAACCCTAGCAACTCTAAACCCTAGCAACTCTAAACCCTAGCAACTCTAAACCCTAGCAACTCTAAACCCTAGCAACTCTAAACCCTAGCAACTCTAAACCCTAGCAACTCTAAACCCTAGCAACTCTAAACCCTAGCAACTCTAAACCCTAGCAACTCTAAACCCTAGCAACTCTAAAAACCCTAGCAACTCTAAACCCTAGCAACTCTAAACCCTAGCAACTCTAAACCCTAGCAACTCTAAACCCTAGCAACTCTAAACCCTAGCAACTCTAAACCCTAGCAACTCTAAACCCTAGCAACTCTAAACCCTAGCAACTCTAAACCCTAGCAACTCTAAACCCTAGCAACTCTAAACCCTAGCAACTCTAAACCCTAGCAACTCTAAACCCTAGCAACTCTAAACCCTAGCAACTCTAAACCCTAGCAACTCTAAACCCTAGCAACTCTAAACCCTAGCAACTCTAAACCCTAGCAACTCTAAACCCTAGCAACTCTAAACCCTAGCAACTCTAAACCCTAGCAACTCTAAACCCTAGCAACTCTAAACCCTAGCAACTCTAAACCCTAGCAACTCTAAACCCTAGCAACTCTAAACCCTAGCAACTCTAAACCCTAGCAACTCTAAACCCTAGCAACTCTAAACCCTAGCAACTCTAAACCCTAGCAACTCTAAACCCTAGCAACTCTAAACCCTAGCAACTCTAAACCCTAGCAACTCTAAACCCTAGCAACTCTAAACCCTAGCAACTCTAAACCCTAGCAACTCTAAAACCCTAGCAACTCTAAACCCTAGCAACTCTAAACCCTAGCAACTCTAAACCCTAGCAACTCTAAACCCTAGCAACTCTAAACCCTAGCAACTCTAAACCCTAGCAACTCTAAACCCTAGCAACTCTAAACCCTAGCAACTCTAAACCCTAGCAACTCTAAACCCTAGCAAACTCTAAACCCTAGCAACTCTAAACCCTAGCAACTCTAAACCCTAGCAACTCTAAAAACCTAGCAACTCTAAACCCTAGCAACTCTAAACCCTAGCAACTCTAAACCCTAGCAACTCTAAACCCTAGCAACTCTAAACCCTAGCAACTCTAAACCCTAGCAACTCTAAACCCTAGCAACTCTAAACCCTAGCAACTCTAAACCCTAGCAACTCTAAACCCTAGCAACTCTAAACCCTAGCAACTCTAAACCCTAGCAACTCTAAACCCTAGCAACTCTAAACCCTAGCAACTCTAAACCCTAGCAACTCTAAACCCTAGCAACTCTAAACCCTAGCAACTCTAAACCCTAGCAACTCTAAACCCTAGCAACTCTAAACCCTAGCAACTCTAAACCCTAGCAACTCTAAACCCTAGCAACTCTAAACCCTAGCAACTCTAAAACCCTAGCAACTCTAAACCTCTAAACCCTAGCAACTCTAAACCCTAGCAACTCTAAACCCTAGCAACTCTAAACCCTAGCAACTCTAACCCTAGCAACTCTAAACCCTAGCAACTCTAAACCCTAGCAACTCTAAACCCTAGCAACTCTAAACCCTAGCAACTCTAAACCCTAGCAACTCTAAACCCTAGCAACTCTAAACCCTAGCAACTCTAAACCCTAGCAACTCTAAACCCTAGCAACTCTAAACCCTAGCAACTCTAAACCCTAGCAACTCTAAACCCTAGCAACTCTAAACCCTAGCAACTCTAAACCCTAGCAACTCTAAACCCTAGCAACTCTAAACCCTAGCAACTCTAAACCCTAGCAACTCTAAAACCCTAGCAACTCTAAACCCTAGCAACTCTAAACCCTAGCAACTCTAAACCCTAGCAACTCTAAACCCTAGCAACTCTAAACCCTAGCAACTCTAAACCCTAGCAACTCTAAACCCTAGCAACTCTAAACCCTGGGGGCGCAACTCTAAACCCTGGGGGCGACTCTAAACCCTGGGGCGATACAACAGTTGGGGCGATACAACAGTAGGGGCGATACAACAGTTGGGGGCGATACAACAGTTGGGGGCGATACAACAGTTTGGGCGATACAACAGTTTGGGCGATACAACAGTTTGGGCGATACAACAGTTTGGGCGATACAACAGTTTGGGCGATACAACAGTTTGGGCGATACAACAGTTGGGGCGATACAACAGTTGGGGCGATACAACAGTTGGGGGCGATACAACAGTGGGGGCGATACAACAGTGGGGGCGATACAACAGTTGGGGGCGACACAACAGTGGGGGCGATACAACAGTTGGGGGCGATACAACAGTTGGGGGCGATACAACAGTTGGGGGCGATACAACAGTTGGGGGCGATACAACAATCACTGATAGTTTGAATCCACCCAACATTCTGTTTTACACCTTTAACCACAAATACGTAGTTGGATCACCAAGTTGACAACCCATCTATCAGGTAATGAAGGAGATTGGGCACATTTTGGATGGGGACATTTTGGATGGGCACTACAGGTTCTTGGCGCCTCGACCATAATTAGAAACACGCAACAGGTTAATGAATAGAGCACAGGGTGACAAAAGTATACATTCTCTAAAATGAACACTCAGACACCTGGACAGTGCCTAGAGAAATATCTCCAGGAAGGCCCACTTCAAGTGACCACAGCAGTGAATCCTGCAAGTTATCAGAATACATCGACTTAATCAACAGGCTCAGCAACACCCCAGCTAAACCAAACACTGTTCTGTGACTGCCACCTGCTGCTGTATAACATGGGCATCAATGCCTGTACACCAACAGGAGCATACAGGACGTTCAGAATATCTAGTGAAAACACACCCATGCCTCGCACATTGCTTTCAATGAAAACATCCTTTGAATTACATCAGCGACAAACCAAAGTAACAGTGATGGGGGAAGAAGTTTGCCCCAGCACATGCCAACATTTGCAGATTGGGAGAAGACTGACTAACCCTAGCAGATCTTTCTACCAGAATAGAGCCCAGACTTTTGAGACTCTGGGTGGAAACTAACAGGAACTGCTCACTCCTTAGAGGAAGACAGACTAGGAAATGGTGCCACTGCAGATGTATCCAAATCAGAGATTTAAACCAACTGCAAAAACTACAGTAATTTGAAAGGGCAGCATTAATAAAAGTGAGACTTAGCCACAATATTAAACTCTGCTTTCCCTGTAACAGGAGCCAACTACAACCGGGGAACATGGCTCTGTTCAAAGATAAAGTGCTGGAGGCATTCAGCAGTTCAGGTACAATCTGCCTGACTGCAAGTGGAATGGACAGATGACACCTCAGGTCAGCAACCTTCCTCAGACGGATGAAAGAGAGTGAAAAGAGGCAGAGGCATGCAGGACAAAGCAAGCAAGGAAATAGGTGGTACATGTGAGGCGTGATGAGCATATGGATGGAGTGAGTGCCAAGGGCTCAAGGTGAAAGGGACAACATGCCAAATAAGGAGAGAACGGAAATATGAAACTAGGAGAGATGGGTGGAAGGGATAGAGGGAATATGGAACTCCTGTTTGAGAGATGAGCGTACAAGGACTAGTTAGTTGTTATTACTTAGTTATTCCTATTTGGTGGCATTTAGTTATTCCTATTTAGGGTTATTTAGTTATTCCTATTTGGGGTTATTTAGTTATTCCTATTTGGGGTTATTTAGTTATTCCTATTTGGGGTTATTTAGTTATTCCTATTTGGGGTTATTTAGTTGGGGTTATTTAGTTATGGTTATTTAGTCGGGGTTATTTAGTCGGGGTTATTTAGTCGGGGTTATTTAGTTATGACTCAGTTAATGAAGGGAAGTATGCTCGTCTCTCAACTCCTTGTCCATATTTCCCTTTTAAATTCCAACCCTACCTCACCCTGGTTTTACATTTCAGTTCTTGTCCTTATCCAACACGTTTCATCACTTTCACCTTCAGCCTTTGGCACTTACTCCATCCATTTGCCCATCACCCACTCACCTGTAATCCACCCATCACTTGTCAGGCAGTGCCCAACCCCCACCTCATTTCCAGCTCTCCCCCGTATTTCAGACTGAGAGCTCCTGACCAGATTTAGTCATCTGTCCAGTCCTTCAGGGGTCGTCAAACCCACCAAGTTCCTCCAGCACTGTATATACACACACTCACGTTTCAAGCATGGGGTGGCTTGTGATGCAAAAAAAAGTATGTTTGCAACACGAGGAATTTCATTTACCAGACACTCATACCAATAAAAAGCAACAGAACACAAAGTTCAAACTCTTCCCTTCTTTGGCCTCCTGCGGTCTGGGGCCTCGAGCCTTCCGTTGACGGCACGATCTTGACTCTCGTAGCCGGCGGTCGGGCCGTCCATTTCGGGGGTCCTGCATCGGGGGGGTTGAGTCCCAGCTCACTCGGGGTCTAGTCGAACCTTTAGCGTTCTTTGGAGCTTCCCGACATCGGTCTCTACCAGAGACTGCGAGCTCCTCGATGTTGAAGAAACACATTTGGAAAAGCCATCAATAATTGAACACATTTATCCCATTCAACTGAAGATGGTTAGAAATACGTACCTTATCTCCTATGACATCCATAAAGACCAAATCCATGAAGACTTGATGCTGAAAAATCATTATAACATTTTAATGTTTGAAATGTTCCAACATCCTTCTCTACAAAGTGCTGGAGTAACTCAGTGGGTCGGACAGTCCCGGGTGAGAAGATTCTAGTCCTCAAGGTAAAAACACTTGGACATGTGGACAATGCCTGGAGATGCATCTCCAACCAGGACCATTGTGTCTCTGCAGTCAGGACTCCCGCAGGTTGGACCAATATTAAGGTAATCCAATATTTAGACTACCTTAAGAGATCAAGGTCTGAAGAGTCCCAACCCGGAATTACCAATCCATGTTCTCCAGCGATGTTGCTGCACCCGTCGAGTTGCTCCAGCACTGACACAATCTGCAAGCACAGCAACACCCCAGTACATCAAATACCCATTATATTTCCCAAGTGGTCTCCGAACCTTGTTGCCCGATGTCTTACTCTCCACGTGGACAGTTAAACATTAGATATAAACAAACATTCAGTGGTGTCCAGATGGTTTAAAAAAAAAAACCTGGAATAACCCAACCCCCCCAGAGCTTCAGTCAAAAATATTAAACTCTACTTTCCCTGTAACAGGAGCCAACTACAACCGGGGAACATGGCTCTGTTCAAAGATAAAGTGCTGGAGGCATTCAGCAGTTCAGGTACAATCTGCCTGACTGCAAGTGGAATGGACAGATGACACCTCAGGTCAGCAACCTTCCTCAGACGGATGAAAGAGAGTGAAAAGAGGCAGAGGCATGCAGGACAAAGCAAGCAAGGAAATAGGTGGTACATGTGAGGCGTGATGAGCATATGGATGGAGTGAGTGCCAAGGGCTCAAGGTGAAAGGGACAACATGCCAAATAAGGAGAGAACGGAAATATGAAACTAGGAGAGATGGTGGAAGGGATAGAGGGAATATGGAACTCCTGTTTGAGAGATGAGCGTACAAGGACTAGTTAGTTGTTATTACTTAGTTATTCCTATTTGGTGGCATTTAGTTATTCCTATTTGGGGTTATTTAGTTATTCCTATTTGGGGTTATTTAGTTATTCCTATTTGGGGTTATTTAGTTATTGGTTATTCCTATTTGGGGTTATTTAGTTATTCCTATTTGGGGTTATTTAGTTATTTAGTCGGGGTTATTTAGTTGGGGTTATTTAGTCGGGGTTATTTAGTCGGGGTTATTTAGTCGGGGTTATTTAGTCGGGGTTATTTAGTCGGGGTTATTTAGTTATGACTCAGTTAATGAAGGGAAGTATGCTCATCTCTCAACTCCTTGTCCATATTTCCCTTTTAAATTCCAACCCTACCTCACCCTGGTTTTACATTTCAGTTCTTGTCCTTATCCAACACGTTTCATCACTTTCACCTTCAGCCTTTGGCACTTACTCCATCCATTTGCCCATCACCCACTCACCTGTAATCCACCCATCACTTGTCAGGCAGTGCCCAACCCCCACCTCATTTCCAGCTCTCCCCCGTATTTCAGACTGAGAGCTCCTGACCAGATTTAGTCATCTGTCCAGTCCTTCAGGGGTCGTCAAACCCGCCAAGTTCCTCCAGCACTGTATATACACACACTCACGTTTCAAGCATGGGGTGGCTTGTGATGCAAAAAAAAGTATGTTTGCAACACGAGGAATTTCATTTACCAGACACTCATACCAATAAAAAGCAACAGAACACAAAGTTCAAACTCTTCCCTTCTTTGGCCTCCTGCGGTCTGGGGCCTCGAGCCTTCCGTCGACGGCACGATCTTGACTCTCGTAGCCGGCGGTCGGGCCGTCCATTTCGGGGGTCCTGCATCGGGGGGGTTGAATCCCAGCTCACTCGGGGTCTAGTCGAACCTTTAGCGTTCTTTGGAGCTTCCCGACATCGGTCTCTACCAGAGACTGCGAGCTCCTCGATGTTGAAGAAACACATTTGGAAAAGCCATCAATAATTGAACACATTTATCCCATTCAACTGAAGATGGTTAGAAATACGTACCTTATCTCCTATGACATCCATAAAGACCAAATCCATGAAGACTTGATGCTGAAAAATCATTATAACATTTTAATGTTTGAAATGTTCCAACATCCTTCTCTACAATTAGACAAAGTGCTGGAGTAACTCAGTGGGTCGGACAGTCCCGGGTGAGAAGATTCTAGTCCTCAAGGTAAAAACACTTGGACATGTGGACAATGCCTGGAGATGCATCTCCAACCAGGACCATTGTGTCTCTGCAGTCAGGACTCCCGCAGGTTGGACCAATATTAAGGTAATCCAATATTTAGACTACCTTAAGAGATTAAGGTCTGAAGAGTCCCAACCCGGAATTACCAATCCATGTTCTCCAGCGATGTTGCTGCACCCGTCGAGTTGCTCCAGCACTGACACAATCTGCAAGCACAGCAACACCCCAGTACATCAAATACCCATTATATTTCCCAAGTGGTCTCCGAACCTTGTTGCCCGATGTCTTACTCTCCACGTGGACAGTTAAACGTTAGATATAAACAAACATTCAGTGGTGTCCAGATGGTTTAAAAAAAAAAACCTGGAATAACCCAACCCCCCCAGAGCTTCAGTCAAAAATATTAAACTCTACTTTCCCTGTAACAGGAGCCAACTACAACCGGGGAACATGGCTCTGTTCAAAGATAAAGTGCTGGAGGCATTCAGCAGTTCAGGTACAATCTGCCTGACTGCAAGTGGAATGGACAGATGACACCTCAGGTCAGCAACCTTCCTCAGACGGATGAAAGAGAGTGAAAAGAGGCAGAGGCATGCAGGACAAAGCAAGCAAGGAAATAGGTGGTACATGTGAGGCGTGATGAGCATATGGATGGAGTGAGTGCCAAGGGCTCAAGGTGAAAGGGACAACATGCCAAATAAGGAGAGAACGGAAATATGAAACTAGGAGAGATGGGTGGAAGGGATAGAGGGAATATGGAACTCCTGTTTGAGAGATGAGCGTACAAGGACTAGTTAGTTGTTATTACTTAGTTATTCCTATTTGGTGGCATTTAGTTATTCCTATTTAGGGTTATTTAGTTAGGGTTATTTAGTTATTCCTATTTAGGGTTATTTAGTTATTCCTATTTAGGGTTATTTAGTTATTCCTATTTGGGGTTATTTAGTTATTCCTATTTGGGGTTATTTAGTTATTCCTATTTGGGGTTATTTAGTTATTCCTATTTGGGGTTATTTAGTTGGGGTTATTTAGTTATGGTTATTTAGTCGGGGTTATTTAGTTGGGGTTATTTAGTTATGACTCAGTTAATGAAGGGAAGTATGCTCATCTCTCAACTCCTTGTCCATATTTCCCTTTTAAATTCCAACCCTACCTCACCCTGGTTTTACATTTCAGTTCTTGTCCTTATCCAACATGTTTGATCACTTTCACCTTCAGCCTTTGGCACTTACTCCATCCATTTGCCCGTCACCCACTCACCTGTAATCCACCCATCACTTGTCAGGCAGTGCCCAACCCCCACCTCATTTCCAGCTCTCCCCCGTATTTCAGACTGAGAGCTCCTGACCAGATTTAGTCATCTGTCCAATCCTTCAGGGGTCGTCAAACCCGCCAAGTTCCTCCAGCACTGTATATATACACACTCACGTTTCAAGCATGGGGTGGCTTGTGATGCAAAAAAAAGTATGTTTGCAACACGAGGAATTTCATTTACCAGACACTCATACCAATAAAAAGCAACAGAACACAAAGTTCAAACTCTTCCCTTCTTTGGCCTCCTGCGGTCTGGGGCCTCGAGCCTTCCGTTGACGGCACGATCTTGACTCTCGTAGCCGGCGGTCGGGCCGTCCATTTCGGGGGTCCTGCATCGGGGGGGTTGAGTCCCAGCTCACTCGGGGTCTAGTCGAACCTTTAGCGTTCTTTGGAGCTTCCCGACATCGGTCTCTACCAGAGACTGCGAGCTCCTCGATGTTGAAGAAACACATTTGGAAAAGCCATCAATAATTGAACACATTTATCCCATTCAACTGAAGATGGTTAGAAATACGTACCTTATCTCCTATGACATCCATAAAGACCAAATCCATGAAGACTTGATGCTGAAAAATCATTATAACATTTTAATGTTTGAAATGTTCCAACATCCTTCTCTACAAAGTGCTGGAGTAACTCAGTGGGTCGGACAGTCCCGGGTGAGAAGATTCTAGTCCTCAAGGTAAAAACACTTGGACATGTGGACAATGCCTGGAGATGCATCTCCAACCAGGACCATTGTGTCTCTGCAGTCAGGACTCCCGCAGGTTGGACCAATATTAAGGTAATCCAATATTTAGACTACCTTAAGAGATTAAGGTCTGAAGAGTCCCAACCCGGAATTACCAATCCATGTTCTCCAGCGATGTTGCTGCACCCGTCGAGTTGCTCCAGCACTGACACAATCTGCAAGCACAGCAACACCCCAGTACATCAAATACCCATTATATTTCCCAAGTGGTCTCCGAACCTTGTTGCCCGATGTCTTACTCTCCACGTGGACAGTTAAACATTAGATATAAACAAACATTCAGTGGTGTCCAGATGGTTTAAAAAAAAAAACCTGGAATAACCCAACCCCCCCAGAGCTTCAGTCAAAAATATTAAACTATACTTTCCCTGTAACAGGAGCCAACTACAACCGGGGAACATGGCTCTGTTCAAAGACAAAGTGCTGGAGGCATTCAGCAGTTCAGGTACAATCTGCCTGACTGCAAGTGGAATGGACAGATGACACCTCAGGTCAGCAACCTTCCTCAGACTGATGAAAGAGAGTGAAAAGAGGCAGAGGCACGCAGGACAAAGCCAGCAAGGAAATAGGTGGTACATGTGAGGCGTGATGAGCATATGGATGGAGTGAGTGCCAAGGGCTCAAGGTGAAAGGGACAACATGCCAAATAAGGAGAGAACGGAAATATGAAACTAGGAGAGATGGGTGGAAGGGATAGAGGGAATATGGAACTCCTGTTTGAGAGATGAGCGTACAAGGACTAGTTAGTTGTTATTACTTAGTTATTCCTATTTGGTGGCATTTAGTTATTCCTATTTAGGGTTATTTAGGGTTATTTAGTTATTCCTATTTGGGGTTATTTAGTTATTCCTATTTGGGGTTATTTGTTATTCCTATTTGGGGTTATTTAGTTATTCCTATTTGGGGTTATTTAGTTATTCCTATTTGGGGTTATTTAGTTATTCCTATTTGGGGTTATTTAGTTATTCCTATTTGGGGTTATTTAGTTATTCCTATTTGGGGTTATTTAGTTATTCCTATTTATGGGGTTATTTAGTTGGGGTTATTTAGTTATGGTTATTTAGTCGGGGTTATTTAGTTGGGGTTATTTAGTTATGACTCAGTTAATGAAGGGAAGTATGCTCATCTCTCAACTCCTTGTCCATATTTCCCTTTTAAATTCCAACCCTACCTCACCCTGGTTTTACATTTCAGTTCTTGTCCTTATCCAACATGTTTGATCACTTTCACCTTCAGCCTTTGGCACTTACTCCATCCATTTGCCCGTCACCCACTCACCTGTAATCCACCCATCACTTGTCAGGCAGTGCCCAACCCCCACCTCATTTCCAGCTCTCCCCCGTATTTCAGACTGAGAGCTCCTGACCAGATTTAGTCATCTGTCCAATCCTTCAGGGGTCGTCAAACCCGCCAAGTTCCTCCAGCACTGTATATACACACACTCACATTTCAAGCATGGGGTGGCTTGTGATGCAAAAAAAAGTATGTTTGCAACACGAGGAATTTCATTTACCAGACACTCATACCAATAAAAAGCAACAGAACACAAAGTTCAAACTCTTCCCTTCTTTGGCCTCCTGCGGTCTGGGGCCTCGAGCCTTCCGTCGACGGCACGATCTTGACTCTCGTAGCCGGCGGTCGGGCCGTCCATTTCGGGGGTCCTGCATCGGGGGGGGTTGAATCCCAGCTCACTCGGGGTCTAGTCGAACCTTTAGCGTTCTTTGGAGCTTCCCGACATCGGTCTCTACCAGAGACTGCGAGCTCCTCGATGTTGAAGAAACACATTTGGAAAAGCCATCAATAATTGAACACATTTATCCCATTCAACTGAAGATGGTTAGAAATACGTACCTTATCTCCTATGACATCCATAAAGACCAAATCCATGAAGACTTGATGCTGAAAAATCATTATAACATTTTAATGTTTGAAATGTTCCAACATCCTTCTCTACAATTAGACAAAGTGCTGGAGTAACTCAGTGGGTCGGACAGTCCGGGTGAGAAGATTCTAGTCCTCAAGGTAAAAACACTTGGACATGTGGACAATGCCTGGAGATGCATCTCCAACCAGGACCATTGTGTCTCTGCAGTCAGGACTCCCGCAGGTTGGACCAATATTAAGGTAATCCAATATTTAGACTACCTTAAGAGATTAAGGTCTGAAGAGTCCCAACCCGGAATTACCAATCCATGTTCTCCAGCGATGTTGCTGCACCCGTCGAGTTGCTCCAGCACTGACACAATCTGCAAGCACAGCAACACCCCAGTTACATCAAATACCCATTATATTTCCCAAGTGGTCTCCGAACCTTGTTGCCCGATGTCTTACTCTCCACGTGGACAGTTAAACGTTAGATATAAACAAACATTCAGTGGTGTCCAGATGGTTTAAAAAAAAAACCTGGAATAACCCAACCCCCCCAGAGCTTCAGTCAAAAATATTAAACTCTACTTTCCCTGTAACAGGAGCCAACTACAACCGGGGAACATGGCTCTGTTCAAAGATAAAGTGCTGGAGGCATTCAGCAGTTCAGGTACAATCTGCCTGACTGCAAGTGGAATGGACAGATGACACCTCAGGTCAGCAACCTTCCTCAGACGGATGAAAGAGAGTGAAAAGAGGCAGAGGCATGCAGGACAAAGCAAGCAAGGAAATAGGTGGTACATGTGAGGCGTGATGAGCATATGGATGGAGTGAGTGCCAAGGGCTCAAGGTGAAAGGGACAACATGCCAAATAAGGAGAGAACGGAAATATGAAACTAGGAGAGATGGGTGGAAGGGATAGAGGGAATATGGAACTCCTGTTTGAGAGATGAGCGTACAAGGACTAGTTAGTTGTTATTACTTAGTTATTCCTATTTGGGGTTATTTAGTTATATTTGGGGTTATTTAGTTATTTGGTGGCATTTAGTTATTCCTAGTTGGGGTTATTTAGTTATTCCTAGTTGGGGTTATTTAGTTATTCCTAGTTGGGGTTATTTAGTTATTCCTAGTTGGGGTTATTTAGTTATTCCTAGTTGGGGTTATTTATTCCTAGTTGGGGTTATTTAGTTAGTTGGGGTTATTTAGTTGGGGTTATTTAGTTGGGGTTATTTAGTTGGGGTTATTTAGTTGGGGTTATTTAGTTGGGGTTATTTAGTTGGGGTTATTTAGTTGGGGTTATTTAGTTGGGGTTATTTAGTTATGACTCAGTTAATGAAGGGAAGTATGCTCATCTCTCAACTGTCCCATATTTCCCTTTTACCTTCCAACCCCACCTCACCCTGGTTTGATATTTCACAGTTCTTGTCCTTATCCAACATGTTTGATCACTCCCACCTTCAGCCTTTGGCACCTACTCCATCCATTTGCCCATCGCCCACTCACCTGTAATCCACCCATCACTTGTCAGGCAGTGCCCAACCCCCACCTCATTTCCAGCTCTCCCCCGTATTTCAGACTGAGAGCTCCCGACCCGATTAGTCATCTGTCCAATCCTTCAGGGGGTTGTCAAACCCACCAAGTTCCTCCAGCACTGTATATATACACTCACGATTCAAACATGGGGTGGTTCGTGTTGCAAAAAAAGTATGCTTTGCAACACGAGGAATTTCATTTACCAGACACTCATACCAATAAAAAGCAACAGAACACAAAGTTCAAACTCTTCCCTTCTTTAGTCTCCCATGGTCTGGGGCCTCGAGCCTTCCGTTGATGGGACGATCTTGACTCCCGTAGCCGGCGGTCAGGCCGTCCGTGTCGGGGGTCCTGCATCGGGAGGTTGAATTCCAGCTCACTCGGGGTCTAGTTGAACCTTTTGCGTTCTTTGGAGCTTCCCGACATCGGTCTCTACCAGAGAGTGCGAGCTCCTCGATGTTGAAGAAACACATTTGGAAAATACATCAATAATTGAACACATTTACCCCATTAAACTGAAGAGGATTAGAAATACGTACCTTATCTCATATGACATCCATAAAGACCAAATCCAGGAAGATTTGATGCTGAAAAATCATTATAACATTTTAATGTTTGAAATGTTCCAACGTCCTTCTCTAAAATTAGACAAAGTGCGAGAGTAACTCAGTGGGTCGGACAGTCCTGGGTGAGAAGATTCTAGTCCTAAAGGTAAAAACATGTGGACATGTGGACAATGCCTGGAGATGCATCTCCAACCAGGACCATTGTGTCTCTGCAGTCAGAACTCCCACGTTGGACCAATATTAAGGTGGTCTAATACATTTAGACTACATTTCTTAAGGTTCTGAAGAGTCCCTATCCCGAATTACCAATCCATATTCTCCAATGATGTTGCTGGACCACTTGCAATTTACAAGCACAGCAACACCCCAGTTACCCCATCCAATACCCACTATATTTCACAAGTGTTCGCCCAACCTTGTTGCCTGGTATAGTACTCTACACGTGGACAATACATATATACACATACATACACAAGGACGAGAGTACTGAAGAAATGGATTGTAACAATGTAGATGCAGCCAAATGTATAGTGAGACAATGAGCTAGAGTAACTCAGCGGTCAGGCAGCATCTCTGGTGTGAAGGAACAGGTGACGTTTCGGGACCAGACCATCATTCAGACCCCGTTACGTTCAACGCATTTACTAATCAAGAATCTATCTCCACCTTAAAAATATCCATTCACAGCCTCCACATCTCTCTGCAGCAGTGAATTCTACAGATTCACCGCACTCCGACTAAAGAAATTCCCCACTGTGCAGTATGCGGTGCAATGCAGTAAATGCGTGGACAAAAATATCTTTCTACGTTCTACAGAGATGCTACCTGACCAGAGTCTAACCAGTACTTTGTCCACATGGCAGATGGACCTGCAATGCAGTGCATCACCACACGGTGGGAGTGTTGTCCACAAATTGGATGGGCCTGCAGTGCAGTGGATCACACGGTGGGTGTGTTGACCACAAATCAGATGGACCTGCAGTGCAGCGGATCACCACGCGGTGGGAGTGTTGTCCACAAATTCACTGCACATTGGGAGTGCTGTCTACAAATTAGATTTAATTATTCTCTTTACTGCAAAATGGTTCTTCATTGCTCTGTGACCCGTTACATTCCCCATAATGCACCCATTGCCCAGATGCCAAAGTTTGTAAAAGCCCTGAACCCAGGGAAGATTTGGGATGAAAATCAAGGAACTGCAGATGCTGGTTTACAAAAAAAATAAAGACAGTGCTGGAGTAACTCAGCAGGTCAGGCACCATCTGTGGAGAACATGGATAGGTGACGTTTCAGAACAGGACCCTTCTTCACATTGTACTAAAATAAATACATTAAGACCAACTAAAGTGTGAAACAGGCCCTCTGGTCGACTAAGTCAGCACAAATCAGCAATCACCCCGTACGCTAGCACTATCCTACACACTAGGGACAGTTTACCAAAACCAATTAACCTGCAAATCTGAATGTCTTTGGTGTTGGAAGCCAGAACACCTGGAGAAAACCCACATGGTCACAGGCAGAACATACAAACAGACAACACATGTTGTCAGGATTGAACCCAGGTCACTGGCGCTGTGAGGCAGCAACTCTACCACTGTGCTGCCCAACCTTTCCCCCAAACACAAGAAAGGTTTGGAAACAGGGGCCTTACCTTAAAGTAATCTCCAGAAAGACCAGATCCCGAGAGTTGACAAAGATATACAAAACAGTCAAATTAATACACCACAAATATTAACTCTACTTTCCCTGTAACAGGAGCCAACTACAACCGGGGAACATGGCTCTGTCCAAAGACAAAGTGCTGGAGGCATTCAGCAGCTCAGGCACAATCTGCCTGACTGCAAGTGGAATGGACAGATGACATCTCAGGTCAGCAACCTTCCTCAGACTGATGAAAGAGTGAAAAGAGGCAGAGGCACGCAGGACAAAGCTGGCAGGTAAATAGGGGGTACCATGTAACCATATAACAATTACAGCACGGAAACAGGTCATCTCAGCCCTTCTAGTCCGTGTCGAACACTTATTCTCCCCTAGTCCCATCTATCTGCACTCAGACCATAACCCTCCATTCCTTTCCCGTCCAGATACCTATCCAATTTATTTTTAAATTATAAAATCAAACCTGCCTCCACCACTTCCACTGGAAGCTCATTCCACACAGCTACCACTCTCCGAGTAAAGAAATTCCCCTCATGTTACCCCTAAACTTCTGTCCCTTAATTCTCAAATCATGTCCTCTTGTTTGAATCTTCCCTATTCTCAATGGGAAAAGCTTATCCACGTCAACTCTGTCTATCCCTCTCATCATTTTAAAGACCTCTATCAAGTCCCCCCCCTTAACCTTCTGCGCTACAAAGAATAAAGACCTAACTTATTCAACCTTTCTCTGTAACTTAGTTGTTGAAACCCAGGCAACATTCTGGTAAATCTCCTCTGTACTCTCTCTATTTTGTTGACATCCTTCCTATAATTAGGCGACCAAAATTGTACACCATACTCCGGAATTAGCCTCACCAATGCCTTGTACAATTTTAACAAGCTTCCATCCACAGCCCAGGACAAGCCCAGGACAACTGCACTCAGGCACTCCCTCAACTCTCCCCCTTTTATACACAGAATCTGACAAATTCCTAATCAGCTCTAATCAAGCCAATTACCACATTATCCCTTCGCCCACCAGTGGCCAATTAATGTTTGTTGCACAAATGACTACCACCTGGGGCAGTAGTTGTTGGGGGGACAATAATTGCACTCTGTTGATTAATTGCTCTTTGCACAAAGTGGCTGCTTGCATTTCTTTAAGTCAGAGACGACCATAACACACAGAATCAGAATTAGGCCATTCGGCCCATCGAGTTTACCCCATCATTCAATCATGGCTAATCTATCTCTCCCTCCTAACCCCATTCTCCTACCTTCCCCCCATAACCCCTGACACCCACATTAATCAACAATCCATCTATCTATCTCTGCCTGTAGTGGCCATGTAGCCTGTCACTGATGATGGCATGTGCCTTTAAATTTTAAACTGCCCGTTGTTTTGTGAGTGGGATTTATGATGTGTTTTTGGGCGTGTTTGGAGCTTAGATGCTTGTGCAGATAGAGAGAGGGTAAGGGGTGGCTCAGTCTGGAAGCTTCGGCTGGGTTGGAGGAGTTGTGGCAAGGGACATGGGAGTAGAGGACAAAGAGTTCTGCCCTGCAGTATTGTGGCCATCTGTGCCAATGTGGTTACTGAACATCCCAAAAGTTGATATGGGAGGCAAAAAGGAGGAACAAAAATTCAGACCTAAAGACAGAATATCATAGCCATATAGATAATAGATATAGGGAACACCTCTTAATTTTCACAGATGGATCAAAGGATCCAGTAGCTGAAACAACAGGGGCGGCTGTGGTAGTCCAGGGGATGAATGTTGAGCTTTACAAAAGAACAAATAACTATTTGACAGTATATACAGTGGAACTGTATGCTATTTTGATGGCAGTTCGGTGGATGGAACGGGTGCAACCATGTAAAGTTTTAATATGTAGTGACTCATTATCTACAATCCAGAGTATTGGGTCTGGTGCATCCCATAGGCGGCCTGACTTAGTTTATGAAATCCTGCTACTATTAAGCCAAGTGACAAGGAGGGGCAGTGACGTGACTTTGTTGTGGGTCCCAGCACACATTGGTGTTCTAGGGAATGAAAAGGTGGATAAATTGGCAAAGAAGGCTGTAAAAAAAAAGAAACATAGAGATAAACTTACAACTATCCAAATCTGAAGGAAAACACATTGTGTGGAAGAAAATAAATCAGGAATGGCAACAATACTGGGAACAGGAGACAAAGGGGAGACACCTCTATTCGCTACAAAACAGAGTGGCCATTACAGCAAGAAGAGGGGGGAACAGGAGAGAACAGGTAGTATTAACAAGATTGAGGATAGGACACACTCACCTGAACAGCACATTAAAAATATTGGGAAAACACCCTACTGGGCTGTGTGAGGAATGCCATCAGCCGGAAACAGTTCAGCATGCCCTAGCTCCATGTAGGAGATATGAGTGAGAAAGAGGATTTATGATCATTGAAATGAGGAAAATTGGATTGACAGATATATCAGTAAAGAACATTCTAGAGTGTGGAGGGAAAGGAAAAGGAATAAAGTTGTTGTTTGATTTCTTGAGGGCCTCTGGGCTTATAAAAAGGAGCTAATATAAAGACATGAGTACTGTGGAATGAAGCCAGAAGGTGGCAGCAAGGCAACATTGCGGATGCCGGCTGCCGTAAAACTCCAAAGAAGAAGAGAGAGGGGAGGTACGATGGCTGCCGGGTCCTGGCGAATGTGGAGAGAGGAACTAGGAGTTGGCGGTTGGCATAAACTGGTTTGTGACTGGATCAAATGGCAACTCAGGTAGGATTAGAGCATGATGAAGATCAAGATGATGGACGTCAGTGTCTAGTCAGAGATCAGGGAGGAATCAAGGAGAAGGAGGAGTCAGGCAAAACGAGCTCAGCCAAAGCAGCAAAAGGAGTTTTGAAGGGAACTGTTCAGAAGAGGATAGGAGAACGGTTCGGAAAAAGGTTGAAAGGAAGGAGGTTAAAATAATACTGAAATTCAGAAAGGAAGACGAGCATGTCAATTTAAGTCCGATAGCTTTATCCAGGGAGCTAAAGAAGAAGGTAGGAGAGGTGGAAACAGCTAAGATTTTGAGAGACGGGAACTTGTTAATAATATGTAAAACGGAGAAGCAGAAAAATAAGGCTCTGAAGATTGAAAGTGTTTGCAAGAAGATGGTGAGTGAAAGAAAGACTCTGGGTGAGAGTAGAGTGACAAGGGGAGTAATAACAGGTATTCCTGTAGATGAAGACCCGGAGAAACTCAAATGGAGTATTTTTGGTGGCCAGGTGAGTGCAGCTAAGAGATTGTTAAGGACAGTGGAGGGTAAGAGGGTAGAGAGCTTGTCTGTGCTTCTGGAGTTTCAGCAGTCTGAACTACCAGAAAAAGTGAGAATCGGATGCATGAGCTTTCCAGTGAGGCCTTGTATCCCTCCACCGCTCCGATGTTATAAATGCCAGAGGTATGGACATATAGCAGCGGTGTGTAAGGGGAAGCAGAGGTGTCCCAAGTGTGGGGGAGAGCATAGATTTGAAGAGTGCAGAGAAAATATGCAGGATAAATGCTGCAATTGTGGAGGACCGCACAGGGTAACGTATGGGGGATGTGAAGTCAGGAAGAGGGCTGTGGAGATTCAGCAAGTGAAAACAGTAAGTAACATAAGCTACTCGGAGGCAGTGAAGAAGGTGCAAGGACAAAGGGGAAGAGTGGATATTAATGGGAGAGAGAATCATCCGTTTTTGAGATCAGAGGAAAGTCAAGCAGTCAAAACTCACACAGAACTGACAGCTGATAAGCTGATTGTTTTCATTGCATATGTAATCAACTGTACTGATCAGGTTAAACACAAAACAGAAAAATAAAAATCATTGTTAAGGGAGCAGAGAAGTTTTTGGGTTTAAAAGAATTATCATGGGAGAGTATCAATAAAAAGCTTGAAGCAGATGGAAGGCAGGAAGGTTCTGGTGATAGGTCAAATTGATTATATTACAATGGAACGCAAGGAGCATAATAGCAAATGGACAAGAGTTTAAACGATTCATTAAAGAGTTAAAGAAGAAACCAGAAGTCATATGTATTCAAGAAACATGGCTTAAGCCTTCATTAGACTTTGTCATCAAAGGTTATGATAGTATCCGTAGAGATAGGGGAGAGGGGAGTGGAGGGGGGTGTGTAATATTTATAAGGCAAGGAATACAGTATAGATTGTTGGTGAAAGGAACAGAATTAGAATATTTAGTGGTTGAAATTTGGACAAGAGAAGGTAAGGTTAAAATTGTTAATTTTTATAATCCGTGTAAAAGGCTTTCAATGGAGTTGATGGACGAACTTGCTGGGTATTTAGGAGGGAAAGTTATATGTTGTGGAGATTTTAATGCTCATAGCACGTTGTGGGATGATTCTAATGATGAAAATGGGATGGTGATTGAGGATTTAATGTAGAATAAAAACCTTGTGTGTCTTAATGATGGAAGTGGGACACGAATCAACATCAGAACAGGATCAGAATCAGCCATTGACCTCACACTAGTGTCAGACTCATTGGCGGGTGTTTGTTCATGGGAAGTAATTCGAAGAACAACGGTAGGAAGTGACCACTACCCGATAGAAATAGTAGTAGGAGTGAGTTTAGAGGAGTATAATACAGAGAGAATACAGAAGTGGTCTTTTAGTGGTGCTGATTGGGAGAAGTTTAAGATTATTAGTGATCAAGGAATGGAGAAAATTGATATTTATGAAGATGTGGATAATTTAAATATTTCTGTTTGTGAAGCCATTTTAGAGGCAGCAACGAAGTCCATTAAAAAGAAAGGAGGTAAACACAACAAGAAGAGTGTACCATGGTGGACTAAGGAGTGTGACAAAGCAATTAAGTGTCGAAATAAAGCTTTTAAAATTTTGAAAAGAAATCACAATTTTCAGAATCTTATTGAATACAAAAGGTTGCAAGCAAGTGTAAGAAGAGTAATAAAAAATGCAAAGAGGGAATTTTGGAGGACATTTTGTAACTCAGTGGGAAGGGAGACAAAAGTAGGTCAAGTTTGGGGAATGATAAGGAGAATGAAAGGAATTAAAAGAGAATACAAATATCCAATCCTAACTGACGGTGAAATTACAGCAGTGAAAGATGAAGAGAAAGCAGAGATGTTGGCAAAATCTTTTGCTAAAATTCACAGTTCAGACAATGTTAGTGAAGAAGGAAGAAAAGGAAAAGAAAATACTATAGCAGAGAATATACAGTTAATACGATATGAGGAAGATACTAACGATGTACTCAACAAACCATTCACAAAGACAGAATTCAACCGAGCTCTTAGAAAAACCAAGATGTCAGCAGCAGGTAAGATCAGATTTGTTACACCATGTTAAACCATCTCAGTGAAACATCCAAGGATTTTTTGTCAGAATTTTATAATAAAGTGTGGGAGGGTGGAAAATTACCGCAAAGCTGGAAGGAGGCAGTAGTAACCCCAATAGGAAAACCAGGTAAAGATCTGACAAACCCAGGGAATTATAGGCCTATTGCGTTAACATCCAACATATGTAAAGTAATGGAAAAAATGGTAAATGAAAGGTTAACATATTATGTAGAAAATAAAGGATATTTATCCAATTACCAGAGTGGTTTTAGGAAGGGGAGAAACACCATGGATCCAGCTATATGTTTAGAACATGAAATTAGGAGAGCACAAATTAACAGAGAAAGTGTAGTAGCTGTATTTTTTGATATTGAGAAAGCATATGATATGATGTGGGGAGAAGGGTTATTAGTGAAACTAGGTAAATTGGGGATTAAAGGTCGTATATTTAAATGGATTAAGGATTTTTTATTTGGGAGGTCAATACAAGTACGAGTTGGAAATCAATACTCAGGAACATTAGATATTGAAAATGGAACACCTCAAGGGAGCATAATAAGTCCTTTACTATTTTTAGTAATGATAACTGATGTATATGAAGAAATTGTAAATGAAATGGGAGTTTCACTGTTTGCGGATGATGGGGCAATCTGGAAAAGGGGGAGAAATGTGAAGTTTATTGTGCAGAAACTACAGAGGGCTATAATAAAGGTACAAGAGTGGTCATATAAATGGGGATTCAGATTTTCTGTGGAAAAAACAAAGATAATGTTTTTTACTAGGAAGAAAATTGGTAGTGAGGTAAAACTAAAATTATATAACCAGGAATTGGAGAGAGTAAAATACTATAAATGTTTAGGTTTATGGTTTGATGAGAGGATTACATGGATGGTTCATATTCAGAAAGTAGTGGACAAATGTAAGAAGATGCTTAATGTAATGAGATGTTTAGTTGGATGTGATTGGGGGACAGATAGAACAGCTTTGAAGGCTATATACACTGGGTTAATTAGATCTGTGTTAGATTATGGTTGTGTGGTGTATGGGTCCGCATCAAGTACTTCTCTTAAGAAAATAGACAACATTGAATATCGGGCATTGAGAATATGTACAGGTGCAATAAAAACAACTCCAACAGCAGCATTACAGGTTGAAATGGGGGAGATGCCTCTAGAGATGAGAAGGATACAGCTTTCATTGAATTACTGGATTAACCTACAGGGCAACAGTCAAGAACACCCAGCACAAGTTACTGTCAAACCATGCTGGGAAAAGGGGAGAAGGGAAACAAAAAGTTTTGGATGGACAGTGACCCAGAGAGCATTACAAATCAGCATAGCACAATTAAATGTGGTTCCACCGGTTCCATTACCTTCAATTCCACCTTGGATACTTCCAGATGCAACCGTAGACTTTACAATATTAGAACAGAAAAACAAGGATAAACAACATATGTATAATTCAATCATCATACAGGAATACATTGACAGATACTACAGTTTTGTCCAAATTTATACAGATGCTTCAAAAGATTCAGTAGATAAAGTAGGAGTAGCATTTATTGTACCAGAATTTCACATCAAAGTAGGGAAGAGGATTAATAATGAGGTATCAGTATACACAAGTGAAATGATTGCAATATTGTTAGCAGTACAGTGGGTCGAGGATACCAGGACTTTAAGGACAGTTATTTGTTCAGATTCAAGTTTAGCAATAAAGAGTTTACAGCACAGCCATCCATACAATCTGTTTAAGAAGGAACTGCAGATGCTGTAAAAATCTGACAAAATCTGACAATCTGAATGTCTGTGGCATGTTGGAAGAAGCCAGAACACCTGGCGAAAACCCACGTGGTCACAGGAAGAACGTACAACTCTACACACAAAATATGTTGTCAGGATTGAACTCTGTTCTCTGGCACTGTGAGGCAGCAACTCTACCACTGTGCTGCCCAACCTTTCCCCAAACACTAAAACCCAAGAGAGGGTTTGAAACGGGGGGCTTACCTTATGCCATTTCCAGAACGACCAAATCCTGAAAGAGTTGAGAAAGTTATACAAAACAGTCAAATTAATACACCACAAATATTAAACTCTACTTTCCCTGTAACATGAGCCAACTACAATTACTTTAACCAGGGAACATTGCTCCGTCTAAAAACAAAGTGCTGGAGACATTCAGCAGTTCAGTCACTGACTACCTGAGTGCAAGTTGAATGGACAGATGACATGGAGATGGGACCCTTTAGACTGATGGAGTTGGATGAAGTGCAAGAGGGGGTGAGTCAATGTCTTATAACTGATAGGGGATATAGTGGAGGGAGGTTATTGGGAAAGGGGTGCAGTAGGAAACCAATTTCAACTCTTTTTCACCCGGGAAGATATGGAGCCTTCATAATTTCCAGATCTACAGCCCAGCCCGTATGCTGATATGCCTGCTATTAAAATGGAGGTTGAAGGTGTCAAGAAGTTATTGATCAACATCAATACAACAACGGTGTACAACAATACAACAACATCAATACAATGGTGCAGGCTCGAAGGGCCGAATGGCCTACTCCTGCACCTAATTTCTATGTTTCTAAAAGCAATTGGACCAGACCAGATACAGAATCAAGCCCTCAACATTGCAGCCGAAGAACTGGCTCCAGTTTTGCAGTTCATTTTCCAACAATCGCTTGACTCAGGTGATTTTCCGCTGGATTGGAGGAAGGCTAACATCACTCCTCTTTTTAAGAAGGGTTCAACCACCAACCCAGCGAATTATCGTCCTGTTTCATTAACAAGTACTTGCTGCAAATTGCTGGAACATTTAATTGATAGTAATCTGATGCGACACGTGAGCAAACATAACATTCTTGCTGACAACCAACATACATTTAGGAGGCATAGATCATGTGAGTCTCAGCTTATCCTGACGACAAATGACCTGGCCAAGCACCTTGATAGTAACGTCATCATGGATTTAGTAGTGCTGGACTTTTCTAAAGCATTTGATGGCATCCTACACCAGAGACTGCTTCGCAAACTTGACTTCTATGGTATTCGTTCCAACACGAAACGATGGATTTCCAGTTTCCTGACAAAACGTCTTCAGCGTGTGTGTGTGAACGGAAAGAGCTCCAATTGGCATCCAGTGTTGAGTGGTACACCACAGGGCACAGTACTTGGCCCACACCTATTTTTGCTTTACATAAATGACATCCATGAAAAAGTCGCAAGTACGACCAGACTATTCGCTGATGATTGTTTGCTGTACCGTCCAATTAAGTCAGCTGATGATGAAGATGCACTCCAAAAGGATCTCGATACTATGGTTGAGTGGTCACAACAATGGGGCATGCAGTTCAATCCTTCCAAATGTGAAACCATGCGTGTCACCAGAAAGAGGAATCCAGGCGAAACATCTTACAATATACTTGGTACCACCCTTGAAGAATCCAAACAAACCAGGTATCTTGGCATCAAATTACAGAATGATCTACGTTGGAATTGTCAGACTCATCATGCAACGTTGAAAGCAACAGGTGTCCTAAATATTCTGAGACGCAACTTTCATCATTGTTCAACTTCTGTCAAGGAGAAGCTATACTTCACCCTCGTTAGACCTCATTTGGACTACGCAGTTGCAGCATGGGACCCAGACACAAATAAAAACATTTCTTCCATCGAACGTGTCCAAAGACAGGCAGCTCGATTTGTTACTAACACCTATGAGAGAGAAGCGAGTGTCACCAAACTTCTGAATTCACTGGGGTGGAACCGTTTGACCTGTTTTTACAAAATGTTAAATGGTCAGCTCAACATAGATTACAAGACCTACACCAAACCCAAACCAATTAGGAACAGACGAGGGCATTCGATCCAATTTGAGATTCCAGCTACCAAGACAGATGTGTACAGCAATTCGTTCTTCCCCCGCACAATTAATGCATGGAATAGTCTTCACCCTACCATAGTTACCCAAACAGATGCAACTAAATTTAAGGTAGCTCTTTCTTCCCGAAAACCCTTTTTGGCTTAAGTCCCTCGCTCTGCCACCTCCAATTATAAATTCCATTTGGAATATTTTGGAGGACCAAGAAACCCGGAACCAAGACAAAGGCTAGATGTGAAAAGTAGGCAAAGGGGTCAGATAAGGCGAGAAGAGGATTGAAATGTAAAGCTGGAGGGGTATGGGTGAAAGGGGAAGAGGGAAGTAAGGGATGGGGATGGGAGATGAGCGTACAGAGGAGCAGAGTAACTGGGGTGGTGGGAGAAGAGTGCACACCAGGGTGGGGGTGCAGGGAAAGAGGGAGGTTTCCCTTCCTCAGTAAGATCATCTCCCATCTGTGTCACATTTCTTTCAACTCTCTTTCCCCTCCCCTGGACCATTACATCTGCCGCCCCCCCGCTAATGTTTCATTCCTCTACTTATCCAACACATTATCATCTTTTCATCTCTAGTGTTTGTCACTTAATCCACCCATCTACCACTCACCGTATCACCTGAATGGGGTTAGGAGAGAGATAGATCAAGATACAAGATACAAAATGCAAGATACATTCAATTGTCATTTGGACCCCTTGAGGTCCAAACGAAATGCCGTTTCTGCAGCCATACATTACAAACAAATAGACCCAAGACACAACATAATTTACATAAACATCCATCACATCGCTGTGATGGAAGGCTAAATAAACTTATCTCTCCACTGCACTCTCTCCCCCCCCCGATGTCAGAGTCAAAGTCAAAGCCCCCGGCTGGTGATGGCGATTGTCCCGCGGCCATTAAAGCCACGCCGGGTGGTGCAAGGTCGCACACCGGGTCTTGGTGTTAGAGCCCCCGGCGTGCGCTCGCAGAGTCCCGCGGCCATTCCAAGCCGCGCGGGGCGGTGATGTCAGGCCCCGCTCCAGGAGCTCTTCGACCCCGCAACTCGGGCGGGGGAAGTCGCCGTTGCGAGAGCCCTGTAAAGCTGTCTCCCTCCAGGGACCCGCGGGCTCCCGGTGCCGCCGTCCACAGACCTGCAGTTGAAGCCTCCGACTCTCCGGTCGGGCCGCAGCAGCAGCAGCAGCAGCGCTCCTCCACCGCTCCACCCGCTCCAGACTCGGCCAGCCCCGCGACGGTGAGGTGAGTCGGCACCAGAGTCCCCGGTCTCTTCCTGTTGGAGGCCGCTCCTCATTGCAGCCCCAACGATAACGGAGACCCGACGAGAAAGGTCGGGTCTCCCGTGCAGGGAGAGATTTAAAAAGTTTCCCCCTCCCTCCCACTCCCCCACACACACACCCCAACAAAAAAATAACAAAAACTACATAAAAACATAGACAGAAAATAATAGAAAGCGGACGGGCTGCAGAGGCCGCTGCTGACGAGAGTCGCGCCGCCCACCGTGATCAGCCATGATTGAATGGCGGAAAGGACTTGATGGGTCGAATGGCCTAATTCTACTCCTATTACATATGACCTTATGACCATATGACTGAAGGTCACCTATCCATGTTCTCCACAGATGCTGCCTGACCCGCTGAGTTACTCCAGCACTCTGTGTCTTTTTTTTTTGCATTGGCCATCCTGATTCCTGAATGTTGGTTGCCGATAGCAACAGGTCACCAAGAGCAACAGGACGCCGGTTCCCCATAGCAACATGACGCGTGTTACCCATAGCAACAGGACGCCGGTTACCCATAGCAACAGGACGCGTGTTACCCATAGCAACAGGACGCGTGTTACCCATAGCAACATGACGCGTGTTACCCATAGCAACATGACACGTGTTACCCATAGCAACACGCGTGTTACCCATAGCAACATGACGCGTGTTACCCATAGCAACATGACACGTGTTACCCATAGCAACATGACGCGTGTTACCCATAGCAACATGACACGTGTTACCCATAGCAACATGACGCGTGTTACCCATAGCAACATGACGTGTTACCCATAGCAACATGACGCGTGTTACCCATAGCAACATGACGCGTGTTACCCATAGCAACATGACGCGTGTTACCCATAGCAACATGACGGATACAAGTCGACACGGAAGTTGGTGGCGGCAACAAGTCTATGGTCTATGGTCAGTTCTACACCCGCTCAAAGTGTAGGTGGGTAAAGGGTTTGATTTATTAAAAACGGTTCCGCGCATTACGTTGTCAGCGTTCAGACCCCACCCTTGGGTCAGGGGACATTCGGGTTAATTGTGGTGGTGGGGAGAAAGCTGGGAGAGAGGAGGGGCAGGAACAAGTCTAGTGAGCTGCTGTATCAGCTAGATTCTGCCTCTCCTCTCCCACCAACCCCCACCCCGCCCGCCATTTTGAAAATACCTTTGTTTGTGTTGAATTCACAACCTCAGCAGCGTTAGGGTTACTTCTAATGAGAGGGTGTTGCTGCAAAATATATAAACTTGGGTGATTGATGGAATTTCCACTTGTGGGATAATCCAGAACAGGAATGCACGGTCTTTGATTGAAGGCCCAAGCCGTTAGGAGTGACTTCATGAACACATTGACACATCAACAAAGGAAATTTAGAATTCCTTTTTTTTTTAAATGGTCAAGGTTTTATTACAAGATATGCACACCATCCTTGCAATGAACGGCAAGTTACAAAGAATCTAGAAGACCCATAGAATCATGGAGGAACCCAAGGAGGAGGAAAAGAGGGAAGAGGATCAGTGCCAAAACTTGGTTGAGGTAAGAGGGGATAAACAAAAACCTCTAAATGATTTGTTTTAGATTCAATTTATTTTTCAGTTTATCACATTACCTCATTTAGTTTCACCCAATCAGAGATAACCCTTCCCTTCCCTTCCCTTCCCTTCCCTTCTCTAACTCTGATGTGAAATGTTGACTATTTATTTTCTCAGAAATGCTGACCTGACCTGCTGAGTCTTTCCAGCATTTTCCATTCATTTTATTTCAGGCCCTGTGGAGTGGGGGGAGGATGTGTGTTTATTAGTTCGGGTAAACCCAGGCAGCAGCAGGTGATGGCAAGTGACTACCTACTAGACAAGGCCCATGCACTACATTCCCATGGGCAGCTACACACAATGCTGCACTTCAGCTTTGGGAATCCATTTATATTTTAATGCCAATTGAAGTCTTTACTTTTCCAATGTCATAATTGCCAGGTGAGTTATTGAAAAGTACCAATCAATACAAATCCTTCCTCTTTCATAGCACAAATATAAATGGATTCCCAAAGCTGAAGTGCAGCATTGTGTGTAGCTGCCCATAGCACAATCCAACCCTGCATTGCCCTGGTCTGCAACATTGTACACAAAAAAACCTTTGTCAATTGTTTCAATGACTCAAGATTGCCCTCTGGATGGTCCGTTACACATGGCTGTCAAAGGCTCTTGATGATTCAATGTTCTCTTTCTATAGGATACAATCATGTTGGAAGCAGGAGTGTTTCCCACAGCTTTATCTGAAGAACAACTGGCTGCGGCCACAGAGAAATCACGACAAAATCTATTTGGATCCAGTAAGATTTTTTCTCTGGACACCATAGAGAAGAGAAATTATGTTATGTCGGACATTATAAATGATCGGGCTAAAGAACAGTGAGTATAACAGCAGACATGGGTGCTGTAAGAGACGGCTTTAGACTTGTAAAATAAATTTGTTTGGTCATCACTGTGATCAGTGATATGATCGCCGAGCAAATATAAAATATTATTGCTATGGCATTGATTTATATGGGTCACATTTTAGAGTTTCAGTGAAGAAGAGCGATCACTAGTTCAGAGAGCATGGTACATCAACAGTATGTTATTGTGACTAACAAAAAGAATGGAGATGAAGAAACTAACTGAGTCACAAAGCACAGTGGTAGAGTTGCTGCCTTACAGCACCAGATGTATGAAGTTGTGGAAATAATAAGTAGTTTAAATTTAATGACCACTAGGCATACAGACTATTGTCAAAGCCCCTGATTCCACTCGCTGCTCCCCGTCAGAACCTCCCCTAAGTTGCATGCTATGTAAATTGTCCCTAAATGTGTAGGATAGTGTTAATGTACGGGGGGGGGGCGCTGGTTGGTGCGAACTCAATGGGCCGAAGGGCCTGTTTCCATCCAGTATCTCTAAATTCAACAAAACTAAAGAGGAAAGGTCCTAATCGACAATGCTCTTCTCTGACCACCAGAGGGAAGCACTTACCTGGCTTCCCTTTCTGCACCTTCTTTATGTACAGGTCATCTATCAACACTGTTCTTACAAATACCACCATACTGTGATATAGTTTACACAAATACACACACTATAGTTAAGGTCCTATATCTCAGACATTGATTTACTGTTCACATCTTTTCTACAGCTATGAACGAGGCAAGATTCTCCTGAGCAGGGGCCTTTTGGAGGAAGCAGTAATTTCATTCAATAAAGCCCTTACTCTGGATCCTCAGCAGGTAAGATTAGTTTCTCCTTGGTGCAGTGGCAGCCAAGGACACAGGCTTCATTCCAATACAAAGAACCTGTTCATGGAGTCAGAGTCATAGTCGTGCAGCCCAAACAGGCCCTTCGGCCCAGCTTGCCCTTGCCGGGAAAGGTGCCCCATCTACACTTAACCCACCTGCTTACGTTTGGCCCATTTCCCTCTGAACTGAACCTCTCATCCTCCTATGCTCCAGGAAATAGTCCAAACTTGCCCAACTTTTCCCTATAGCTCAGGTCCTGGCAACATCCTCGTAAATATTTTCTGCACACTTTCCAGCTTAATAACATCTCTCCTATAACGGGGTGACCAAAACTGGACATAATACTCCAACTGTGCCTTCATGTGTCTATCTAAAAGCCTCCTAAATGCCACGATTTTAGCTGCCTCCTCCACCACCCCTTCCAGGCTCTCACCTTAAAGCTATGCCCTCTAGTATTTGTTATTTCCTTCCTAGGACAAAGGTTCAGACTGTCTACCTTATCAATGCCTCTCATAAATGTATATGCTTTTATCAGATCTCCCCTCACACTCCAGAATTACAGAGAAAACAATCCAGCTCTTTCCAACCTCTCCCTGTAGTCATCACTCTGGTAAACCTCCTTTCCAAAGCCTTCACATCCTTCCTGTAAAGGGATGACCAGAACTGCACGCAATACTCCAAATGTGTCCTAACCAAAGTCTTGTAAAGCTTCATCATGAATTCCTAATTGTTATACTCAATGCCCCGACCAATGAGTTTTTCATTGGAGTTATGGACTTGCATGAATAACTGCAGTACAGATATATTTGTCTGTATTTTCCTTATTTTGATTTGACATACATGGAGTGATACAGCAGTGGAGTTGCTGCCTTTGTGCCAGAGACGCGGGTTCCATCCTGATTACGAATGCTGTCTGTAGGGAGTTTATACGTTATTAATGTGACTGTGGGTTTTCTCCAGCTGCTCCAGTTTCCTCCCACACGCCGAAGACGTGCAGGTTTGTAGGTCAATTGGCTTCAGTAAAATTGTAAATTGTCCCTGGTGTGTGTAGGATAGTGCTAGTGTGCAGGGATCACTGGTCACACAGACTCAGTGGGCCGAAGAGCCTGTTTCCATGCTGTATCCATAAACTAAACTAAATACATATAATGTTCATTGTAGGTCTGGCAAAATGCTGATTGGTTGAAGAAAATCGTGTTTTAATTGCCTTACATTGCAGAAAGAGTTTTATCTGAGAAGGGCCGAGGCATATCTGATGTTTGGCGATTTCCAGTCTTCTGTCCTCAACCACAGGTTGGCCAGCAACTTGGACCCTTCAGATGATGCAATTGTGACCCAGATAGGCCACACCTTGTACATCCAAGTATGTTCATCTTTCTTTTGTGTATGCTCTGTTTAAATTAGAGTAGAAATTAGATGGAATAGGATGAAAGAAAATTCTATCACGCGAGCATAGATGTGTTCATTTGAATGGACTTTTTGAACACACTATAATCTAATCAGTGCTACATGTTAGGATTCAGTCCTGCCCCAGCTTCAACTGAATTATTGTGTTCAATTCCTGCCCTTATGATCAAAAGGATGTGGAGGGTTTTTTTTTTCTTTTTTTAATAATCTTTTTATTAGAGCCATATACATATCATATTAAAAACATTTCATGGATATCATTCCTACATTACTAATATTATCGATTGATATTAACTCTGCTTCTAGTTTTTTTTATATAGATGGAAAATAAGAAAGAAATTTAAAAAAGGAAAAAGCATGATAAAGAAGAATGGAATAATTTACTAAAAATACATTGGAGATAAGTTCGTAAATTATAAAATATAACTTTTCATCTAATCCTTAATTTGAGTTTCAGTCAGGTTCCCGTGCCGAACCAGTCTGCTCCTTCAAGTAGTCAATGAGTGGAGATTATATTCTGATAAATAATTCTTGTTTGTACATTAAGACAAGTCTGATTCTTTACAAACGTAAGGTCTCCGACATTTCCATAATCCACATTTTAATTGTGGGGGTTATAGGACCTTTCCAAAATTGAAATATAAATTTTTTCCCAGTTATTATACTATAGTCGATAAAGTTTCTTTGGTTGCTGTAAATGTTAGGCTTTGTTCTGATATTCCTAGTATTATTAGTTTTAAATCGGGATCCAATTGATTGTTGACAACTATAGATATTATATTATTCTGAAAATGTCAGTCCAGAAGTTTTTGATTTTTATACAATTTGCGAATGAGCGTCTGTGGACATGATTTGCAAGAATGATTCCTAGGCTCAGAAACCTCGGTTATATGAACAGGTTGGAGAGGTTGGGGCTGTTTTCCTTGGAAAAGTCAAGGCTGGAGGAAGACCTAATGGAATTCTATAACATACCCCCTTAAATGGCTTGCCACTTATATTTAAATTGTGGCCCCAGGTTATGGACTCTCCCAACATCGGGAACATATTTCCTGCCTCTAATGTGTCCAAACCCTTAATAATCTTACATGTCTCAATAAAATTCCCTCTCATCCTTCTAAACTCCAGAGTGTACAAGCCCAGCCGCTCCATTCTCTCAGCATATGACAGTCTCGCTATCCAGGGAATTAACCTTGTAAACCTACGCTGCACTCCCTCAATAGCAAGAATGTCCTTCCTCAAATTTGGAGACTAAAACTGCACACAATACTCCAGGTGTAGTCTCACTAGGGCCCTGTACAACTGCAGAAGGACCTCTTTGCTCCTATACTCAACTCTCCTTGTTATGAAGGTCAACATGCCATTCACTTTCTTCACTGATATGAATTCCATATCCAGTCGGCTAGCTCTCTCAGGATCCCTTGCAATCCAGACTAGCCTAATGTGTGAAAACTTATCAAAACACTTGCTGAAATGCAAATAGACTATGTCTACAACCCTGCCTATATCAGCTTTCTTGGTTTCTTATTCAAAAAACATTATAAAATTTCCCACATACAAAACCATCTGACTATGCATAATCAACCTCTGTCTATCTAAATGCATGTATATCTTCTCTCTGAGAATCATCTCCAGTAACTTTCCTACCGAAGATATTAGGCTAACTTACAGTTCCCAGGTTTTCCTTTTTAGCCCTTCTTAAAGAGAAGCACAAGCAATAATAATAATATAATAATGGATGGGATTTATATAGCGCCTTTCTAGATACTCAAGGCACTTTACATCGCATTATTCATTCACTCCTCAGTCACACTCGGTGGTGGTGAGCTACTTCTGTAGCCGCAGCTGCCCTGGGGCAGACTGACGGAAGCATGGCTGCTAATCTGCGCTTACGGCCCCTCCGACCACCACCAATCATTCACACACATTCACACACAGGCAAAGGTGGGTGAAGTGTCTTGCCCAAGGCCCCAATGACAGTATGCACTCCAAGCGGGATTCGAACCGGCTACCTTCCGGTCGCCAGCCGAACACTTAGCCCATTGCGCCACCTGTCATCCCTCCAGTCTTCCAGCACCTCCCCCTTGTCTAATGATGATTCATATATCTCAGCTAGGCTCCTGCAATTTCTTATCCAGCTTCCCACGGTATCCTTGGATACATCTCATCAGACCCAGGATATTTATCTTCCTTCATGTTTTACAACGTTATGCATGAGGAATGTCCTCAAGACATTGCCATTAACTGTCCACAGTTCCCTAGTTCAGTTTTAGTTTAGTTTAGAGATATAGCGCAGAAACAGGCCCTTCGGCATATTGAATCTGCACCGACCAGCAACCCCCACATTAACACAAGCCTACACACACTAGGAACAATTTACACTTATACCAAGTATTCAAACCAAAGCCAATGAACCTACAAACCTGTACATCTTTGGAATGTGGGAGGAAACTGAAGATCTTGGAAAAAAAAACAACCCACGCGGTCACAGGAAGAATGTACAAGCTCCGTACAGACAGCACCTGGGTCTCCGGCACTGCAAGTGCTTTAAGGCAGCAACCCTGCTGCAACACCACCGTGCCACCCAGATAACTCTTCATATCTTTCTCAGTGGTATAACCAGGAGAAATATTCATCAAGGGCCTTGCCCATCTCCTGTGGTTCCACACATAGATGACCACTTCGGTTTCTGAGGCTGTTATTTTCTCTCTAGTTACCTTTGTCTTTTAATATACATAGAATATATTTGGATTTTCGATAATCTTATCTCCAGATCTATCACCTTCCCCCACAACCCTCCAAAGTCCTCCAGGGATACACAATTGCTATGGCCTATACCTGACACATGTCAATAGACAATAGGTGCAGGAGCAAGCCATTCGGCCCTTTGAGCCAGCACCGCCATTCAATGTGATCATGGCTGATCATCCCCAATGAGTACCCCGTTCCTGCCTTCTCCACATATCCCCCGACTCTGCTATCTTTAAGAGCCCTATCTAGCTCTCTCTTGAAAGTATCCAGAGAACCGGCCTCCACCGCCTCTGAGTCCTATTTCCTGACCAGACCCTCATTTCCTTACCTGCCTTGCCCTTCATTCTAACGGGAGCAAGTATGTCTTAAATTCTCACTACCACACATTTCAAAGCTTCTCACTTTCTGGATGTCTCTTTACCCGTAAACAATCTGCTGCAATCAACTTTGCAAGTCTTTGTTGTAATGTCATTGTTGGCATGGAACGCTGAAGTAAATGCATAATTTTCTGTCCACTTTGTGTACAAGGTTCACTAACCAGCTGTGATGGGATTTTGTTCTTTAGGGTCAGTACCTGTTTGAAGTCAACATGTATGGCGAGGCCTTGGAAATCTTTGCACTAGCTTCAGAACTGAGACCTGCAAATCAACATTACCACATGCGCAGGTGATTCATTATACAGTCATACAGTGGAATGAGTGGAAACAGGCCCTATGGCCTAACATGTCCCTGCTACACTTGTCCCACCTGCCTGTGTTTGGCCCATATCCCTCCAAACCTGTCCAATCCATGTATCTGCCTGTTTCTTAAACATTTGCATAGTCCCTGCTTCAACTATCTCATCTGGCAGCACATTCCATACAACCACCACCTTTGTGTGAAAAAGTTACCCCTCAGATTCCTATTAAATCTTTTTCCCCTTCACCTTGAATCTATATCCTCTGGTCCTCGATTCCCATACTCTGGGCAAGAGACTCTGTGTGGCTACCCGATCTATTCCTCTCATGATTTTATACACCACTATATAAAATCACCCCTCATCCTCCTGCGCTCCAAGGAATAGTCCCAGCTGACTCAACCTTTCCCTATAGCTCAGACACTTGAGTCCTGGCACCATCCTCATAAATCTTCTCTATAACATTTCCAGCTTGACAACATTTTTGCTATAACACGATACCCAGAACTGAACACAACATTCTAAATGCGGCCTCACTAACATCTTATACAATTGCAACATAACCTCCCAACCTTGATACTCAATTCTCTGACTGATGAAGGCCAATGTGCCAAAAGTATTTTTGACCACCCTATCTACATGTGACTACCTTCAAGGAACTATGTACCTGCACTATGAGGTCCCTCTGCTCTACAACATTCCCCAGAGCCCTATCATTCACATCTTCACCCTCTTCCCATGAACATGGTCAGAGTGCCCTGATTCAAGCTAGAACTGGTCAAAATACGAGCCATTATGATGTTACTGTAATTTCCATATGGACATGACATAGACACCAACCTGCTTTATCACCGTGAATCTAATAACGTGAATCACTGTCACAGCTTTAAAATGACTGTTAATGCCAAAGCTACTATTGTAACTAGATAAATATTAATTAATATTGCGATCAGCAGATTATGGAAGAATGTGAAGGTGAGTAGGTATCTAAAGATGAAAGACTAATATTTGAGAATTACATTGTAGCCATTTCTCAACACGTTCCTGTAATTAGCAACGATAGTCAGAACTATAGTTGAAAGGATGAGGTGGGGCCTCATTGAAGCTTACCGAATAGTGAAAGGCCTGGATAGAGTGGATGTCAAGAGGATGTTTCCACTAGTGGGAGAGTCTAGGACCAGAAGACATAAAGGACTAGAGGACTCAGAATAAAAGAATGTACATTTAGAAAGGAAATGAGGGGGAATTTCTTTAGTCAGAGCATGGTGAATCTGTGGAATTCATTGACACAGTTGGCTGTGGAGGCCATGTCAATGGGTCTTTTTAAGGTGGAGATTGACAGGTTCTTGATTAGTACAGGTGTCAAGGGTTATGGGGAGATGGCAGGAAAATAGACTGAGAGGGACAGATTGATCAGCCATGATTAAATGGTGGAGTAGACTTGATGGGCCGAATGGCCTCATGCATCTCCTGTGACATGAAGTTATGAACATGATTTGCTACTTGCTTTTGGCAGGAGCAGAAAGCTGGTGGTTAGTGCTGGCAGGTCAGAATTTGATGCCAAGACCCTCTTACTCACACACTGTAGCTTGCTAGCTACTTCAGAGGGCAGCTAAGAGTCAAAGATATTGCTGTAATGTATGTTAATATGTTGTTGTCATGGCCAGGCTAGTTTAGTTTATCATTTTCATGTGTACAGAGGTACAGTGTTGAGCTTTCAGTATAACAAGGTTCAGACTACACCACACACTTCCTGAATGCTTACTGTCAAGACTTACCTGCCTTGAGGAGATTGCAGGTTTTTCCCATTGAACACGTGGCCTCAAACACACAATATTCTCTCTGAAATGTCCTCCTCATCTTATATGTCCCAATCTTCAGACAGAAATTTTTCACAATAAGGTACTGTAGCATTGATGGTATTCCAAAACTCTCAATAACCTTGGCTGGCCAAAGTACATCGACCTTTCACGTTTCAATATCTACTGATTTGCAGGAGAGAAATCCATAAATCAACAGATGTAGATTGATATTCACATCTGCAATACCATTCAATAATCTACAAGATACACTGTGATTAAATGTCCTCCACAAACCTCGATGAGTACAGTTCCCAAGCTCAATGCTAGCCATGTGTTGAAGTAGACCAAAAAACAAGCACAGCAAATGTTATTAATTGCAAGTTGGAAATTGTTTCCCAGCATTGCCACCTTGCTCGCATTGGGAAGGCTTGAAGATTGCCTCCAATATGTCACCAAGCAACTTGAGGTTGTGACTTCTAATCCAGAGCTCTACATCCTACGAGCAAGACTGCATGACCACTTTTCAAATGTAAGTACAGCTCATTACTTCTTCATGGATCATATCTTTGTGTTTTGTGGTTATAACATTTAATTTTTTGCTCTAAAGAAATAAGTTGTGCGATTGGATGGTTACTGTTATTTCATTGAAACTCATATCAAGAATCTGTAGGATTCCCCAATTCATATAGATTTTGAATGTTATCTGTTGAATTTTTTTCCCTCAATCTCCCTTTTTAAAAAATGGGGTTACATTAGCTACCCTCCAATCCTCAGGAACTACTCCAGAATCTAAAGAGTTTTGAAAATTATCACTGATGCATCCACTATTTCTGCGGCTACTTCCTTAAGTACTCTGGGATGCAGCCTATCTGGTCCTGGGGATTTATCGGCCTTTAATCCATTCAATTTACCTACCACTTCCCGGCTAAACTGGATTTCACTCAGTTCCTCCATCTCATTTGACCCCCGGTCCCCTGTTATTTCCGGCAGATTATTTATGTCTTCCTCAGTGAAGACAGAACCAAAGTAGTTATTCAATTGGTCTGCCATGTCCTTGTTCCCCATGATCAATTTGCCTGTTTCTGACTGCAAGGGACCTACATTTGTTTTAACTAATCTCTTTCTTTTCACATATCTATAAAAACATTTGCAGTCAGTTTTTATGTTCCCTGCCAGTTTTCTTTCATAATCTATTTTCCCTTTCCTAATTAAGCCCTTTGTCCTCCTCTGCTGGACTCTGAATTTCTCTCAGTCCTCTGGTAGGCTGCTTTTTCTGGCTAATTTGTACGCTTCATCTTTTGTTTTGATACTATCCCTGATTTCCCTTGTTATCCACAGATGCACTACCTTCCCTGATTTATTATTTTGCCAAACTGGGATGACCAATTGTTGTAGTTCATCCATGCAGTCTTTAAATGCCTTCCATTGCATATCCACCACCAACCCTTTAAGAATCAATTGCCAGTCTATCTTGGCCAATTCACGTCTCATACCCTCAAAGTTACTTTTCTTTAAGTTCAGAATCACAAAGACTCAGCCTCTGGCATGTTACTGGTAGAAATGTGGCTTTCTCTCACATAAAGCAATTGATATTAGCTCAATTAATTATTAAAAATTTAAGATTAATTTATTTTGCTTGCCAAGGATATGAAGCCATGTGGAGGCAGGATAGGTGAATGGAGGGGTTTCCCAAAGCAAACCAATTCCTGAGGTGATTCTGAGCATGGGGCATGTGCTATATTTGTTCATTTTATTTCTCACCGTCTAATCAACAGGTAGTTAGTTGTTACCAGGATGTCAGTCGTGCTCTGACCATGGATCCCTCCCATCAAGAGGCTGTTTTGTTAATGCAGACACTGGTGCAGAGAGCTGAAGAGGCTAAGGCTGGTGCAGTGAATAAGGCTCTGCAAGGCAATATGAATGGTGCACTCCATTGCATTAATCAGGCAATAAACAACAATCCCATTGAACTTGGCTATTACATCTTCAGGTAAAGTCAACAAACTACAGATAAGATAAAATCCAAATGCTGCAGATGCTGTAAGTCTGAAACAGGATCAAGAATTCTAGCAGTGGAGAGGAGAACAGAGTTCATGTTTCAGAACATCAGAGTTAATGTTCAGGTTATGTCAAGCCATTATTTCTAGCATAAATAATTTGTTGCATGCTGAAGTTTAAACTGAAGAAGGGTCCTGACCCAAAACATCATCTATCTATGTTTTCCAGAAATGCTGTGTGATCTGCTAAGTTACTCCAGTATCTTGTGTCTTTCCTTGGTAAACCATCATCTACAGTTCCCTCAGATTTAACGATAAACTATTGCATCCATCATAAGAGGTCAATTAGATAAATACCAAGTAGGTGAAGCATTTAAGTGGCTTGAAGATAAATATTTATTTCCTAATTTAATTTTCTGTTACAAATAAAAATACTGATAATAGTCTGCTATCCTGTTTTTGCCACCAAAGTGGATAACCTCACATTTATCCACATACTGCATCTGCCATTTATTTGCCCACTCACCCAGCCTATCCAAGTCACCTTGCAGCCTCCTAGCATCTTCCTCACAGCTAACACTGACCCCCAGCTTCATGTCATTTTGTTGTCTAAATGCATTTCGTTGTCTCTGTACTGTACACTGACAATGACAATTAAAATTGAATCTGAATCTGAATCCGCAAACTTGGAGATGTTGCATTCAATTCCCCCGTCCAAATCATTAGTTTCCCTATGATCCACTGCTTACATGTGCATTAACTACATCATTTTGTCTACTATACATGTTATGATGAAGGCAAAGCCATTTTCCTTCAATTACTGTAATTTGCTTTCTTGTCCTAATTTGACACTTTCAACTAACTAACAATTTTTAGGTCAAGCACTACTGTGTCCACTTTGGTGAAGCAGCCTCCTGTGGCTTTATCCATGTGATTAATCTAATGGCTGGTGATGATTTGGGTCATGATGTCCAATGATTGAAGGGTGTTATTTCTCTAACACATTTTTTTGCAGGTATCACTTAGTGATTGTAATATAATGCTACATTACTTGGCAACACAACAGCAGTGACCAATGGACAAAGGATGGATGCTTCAAAAACTACCACCGTTTGACTTCTGCACTTGCAACTAAAGAAGGGAAATCAGGGAACAATTTTTCATGTAAAGGAAATCTGTAATTCTCATTAAGGGCAGTAGTGACAGAGCAATCTGCACATCGATTGAGACTGAGCTTTTTGTTCATTCGGCGCACCAGGGCATCCCTGATCTAGAGTCGTTGGTGAATGCATCAGCCACAATTCTGATGAGAGGCAGAGTTTGAGAAGCTGAATATCCTCCTGATCACGTATATCCCCTACACTCTTGATTCACACAGTTTTGCTCCATTTCAATCCCGTTTAGCTGATGGGATTCTAACTGACAATCGACCATCTGCTGTAATTCATACACAAGAGCTAGTTAATGTAACTTGTGTTGAGGAATCAAATGTCAGATTTTGTGTAACGTCTGCACAATTGAAGTCTAGCTTCCTTCTATGTTTTATTTACCCCTACTGCCTTCCCCTCTGTAGAGATGAAGACGGACACTTCATTTGACCTTTTGATCCCGTCAGCTGGTATTGAATGATTGTGTGCTCAGATTCCTTTTTCTCAAATCTTTTTTCCCCTCTACAATTCTCTGTTTCTCTGCATGTAAAGGACAACCCACAGTGCTTGCAGCTTAATAATTATTCATAATTAATCATAACTTTCATTCTTCTAACTCATCACAACTTGAAGCAGGGTGAGGGAATGGGAATCAGGGGTGTAAAAGTTCTCCACATTAGGAAGCAACCGGTGATATTGCCCCAGATAGAACAATGGAATTCTTACTTGCTGCAGCACAACAGAATATGTAAACGCAGTACACTGTAAACAATATGATAAACGAGAGACAGTTCAGTGTGTGTGTATATATACACATACTCACAGGTACACACGCATATGTTTTTGAGTATATGTGTATATATACATACACATGTTATTTGAGTATATGTATATATACATGCACACACACTCACAGGTACACACACATATATGTTTTTTGAGTATATGTGTATATATACATAAACACATAATCACAGGAGTACACACACACACACACACACACACACACACACACACACACACACACACACACACACACACACACCGGTGCACACACATATATGTTTTTGAGTATCTGAATATATATATTTTTTTATATATATATATTTATATTTATTTATATATATATCTATATATCTATCTATCTATCTATCTATCTATCTCAATCAAACCGGAACACGCACACACACGGCCGCTGGACTTACCATCGCCCACCGGGAGCTCTAATATCAAAAGCCTCAATCAGCTCAATGCAGCAGTTTAACTGCTTGATGAGGGAGAAGAAGAATAAAGAACAGAGAACAGGGAAGAGATAAGACTTTTTCCTTCCATCACAGTGAGGAGGTGTTTGGCGATTCACTGTGATGGATGTTTGTGTGGAATTGTGTTAATTGTGTGTTTTGGATTTTTGCTGTTATGACTGCAGGAACGTAATTTTGTTTGAACATTGTATGTTTAAATGACAATAAATGGCATTCTAATTCTAATATGTTTTTTGAGCACACACACACGCACACACACACACACACACACATACACACACACACACACACACACACACACACACACACACACACACACCCTTCCTGATCCATTCCACAGTGAATCGTTAATTAATGGACATCAAATCAAAGCCTATATCTATGTGGCACAAGCAACATTTTTCAGCATAGCATATTCAAGACTTCAGTTAGAGCCATACAGCATGGAAACAGGCCCTTTAGCCTATCTTGCCCATGCTGACCCAATTAATTCTTGTAAAATAGAATAGTGAGCAAGATCCTGCAAATCCCAATGCCACTTTAATCTGAACACTCATTGTTGATTATTTATTCTTTTACATTTTAGTACCTTCACTTAGTCTTAATTTTCCTCCACATTTTCAGGGGAACCGTATTCAGAAGACTCAAGAATTTTAATGCAGCCATTGATGACTACCTCCATGTCTTAAATAAAGTCAGCAACATGAAGCAAAGCGAGACCTACCTGGAGACTCAGAGGCAGCTCCTTCTCACCTACAATGACTTTGCAGTGCACTGCTACCACAAAGGTTTTTATGAGGAGGCAATCCTTCTCTTAAACCAGAGTATTAAGGAAGAGAAGCAGGAAAAAGGGTTGTACATTAACCGAGGGGGTAAGAGTACATTTATTTCTAACATTTGTGTTAAGGGTACGTGTTTGTGCCAGGGTTGTGCCTGCGTTATCGGGTCAAGGAAAGAATGTGGCTTTCATCATGTAGTTACACAGAAGGAAAACACTGTATCAATTCACAACTCCAGTTTTGGGATGTGGGCAGTCACAAGAAGAACGTACAAACTCCACACAGACAGAACCAGAGATCAGGATTGAACCTGACATTTATGTGTAAAACTTTTCTTATCCACTTGCAAGTAATTTGATTTTTTTTTTTTTAAAGACAATGCTGGGAATACTCAACAGGTCAAATAGCAAATGGGCAAAGGAAGTCTGGAAAGTGGGATACTTTTAAAGGAATGATGCATGTTCCTGTTGGAGGGAAGAGTTCATTATTAAGGATGAGATTTTGGGGTATTTGGAAACAGATGATAAAATTGGCCAAAGTCAGCATGGTTTTGTGAAAGGGTAACCTTGCAGACAAATTTGTTGCCGTTTTTAAGGATATAAGTAGCAAGATAGACAAATGAGGGTCAGTGGATGTTGTTAGATTTTTCAGAAAACCTTTAATGTTCCTGCATTTGAGGTTGTTAAACAGGATAGGAGACGGTATTTGAGGCAAGATACAAGCATGGATTGGCTGAACAGCATATTTAATATTCATACCATTGGGTTGTAAACTACCAAACTGCAATATGAGGTGGTTCCTCCAGTTGGCATGTGGCCTCACTCTGACAATGGTGTCTCATCGATATATATAGGCAGCCACATTGGGAACACCAGTTTCAGCAGATGAGGTTAGAGAAGGTGCACATGAACCTCTGTCTCACCTGGAACTGGAGGTGATGTAACACCTGCTCCTCTACCTCCTCCCTCACCTCCATCCAGGGAGCCCAGTAGTGATTGAGTTGATGATATCATTGTGAGGTGGGGTTCCTTACATTAGATTGCACAAAATTAGGGGAGATTTACTAGAAAAGTTCAGAGTTGTAAAAAAAGCACAGGCAGATTTACTCAGAGCTGCTGTAGATTTGGAAGCAATAGCAGGAGAAGATTAGCAAGCCCATTGGAGGAGAGAAACGAGTCAAAGCGAGGAAAACAGTTGAAAACTGAGGAATTTGGATTGTCAATTGGTAGGCAATTTATCAGTCAATATAAGCAAGACTGCTCTTAGGGAACGGCAGTGAGGGAGCGGCCTTGTGAGGGAAGTGCCCTATGCGTAAAGTGAGTCTTTGGCTCGAGAGTCTTCGGAGAGGAGGCTACGCAAAACACTGCAGAGGGAGAGACGAAAGAAGGAGATGTCAGGCAAGCTGATTCAGAATGATGCTTGCAGTATGTGGGAGGTCAAGGACACCGCTGGTGCCTCTGGCTGCTACAAATGTGACAAGTGCATCCAGGTAGAGCTCCTGAAGGATCGTGTTGGGGAACTGGAGAAGCAAGTGGATGACCTCAGGGTCGTCTGAGAAACGGAGTCGTTCCTCGACAAGTCCTACAGTAAGATTGTTACACCTAAGGTACTGGAAGAGAGAAGGTGGGAGACAGTGAGAAAGGGAGGGAAGCATGGAATGCCAACGTCCCCGGGTGGTGTACCTCTTGTAAACAGGTTCATCCGCTTAGAAGCTGTTGGGACAGAAGACGTGTTTACACTGAGCGGTGAACTGGCTTGCGATGCGAATAGGGCTGTTGAGCCAAAACCAAAAAGGCCAACGTCAGGCAATGCCATTGTAGAGGGAGACTCCATTGTGAGAGGTACGGACAGGGGTTTCTGCGGCAACAGACGGGATGCGAGGATGGTGTGCTGCCTTCCTGGTGCCAGGATCCAGGATGTCACGGACAGAGTGCAGAAAATCCTCAAGGGCGAAGGTGAACAGCCGGAAGTGGTAGTGCATGTCGGCACAAACGATGTCGGAAAGAAGTGGATGAATATTCTGAAAAGTGACTTTAGGGAGCTTGGAAAAATGCTGAAAGGCAGGACCTGCAGGGTTGTTATCTCCGGTTTGCTTCCAGTTCCTCGTGCTGGCGAGAGCAGGAACAGGGAGATACGGGACCTGAATGTGTGGCTGAGGGTGAGAACTGGTACACGGGGCAGGGATTTAGATTCTTAGATCACTGGGATCTGTTTTGGAGTAAGGGGGAACTGTACAAAAGGGACGGGTTGCATCTTAACAGGTGGGGGACCAGCATTCTGGCAGGCAGGTTTGCCACTGCTACACTCTCCATCCTAATGAAGAACTCAACCATATTATGGTCACTCTTGCCCAAGGGGCCACGTACAACAAGATTGCTAACTAACCCTTCCTCATTACTCAATACCCAATCTAGAATAGCCTACTCTCTCGTTGGTTCCTCTACATGTTGGTTTAGAAAACTATCCTGCATACATTGCAAGAAATCCTCTTCCTCAGCACCCTTGCCAATTTGATTCACCCAATCTATATGTAGATTGAAGTCACCCATTATAACTGGATGAAGCGTACAAATTAGCCAGAAAAAGCAGCCTAACAGAGGACTGGGAGAAATTCAGAGTCCAGCAGAGGAGGATTAATTAGGAAAGGGAAAATAGATTATGAAAGAAAACTGGCAGGGAACATAAAAACTGACTGCAAAAGCTTTTATTGATATGTGAAGAGAAAAAGATTAGTTAAAACAAATGTAGGTCCCTTGCAGTTAGAAACAGGTGAATTGATCATGGGGAACAAGGACATGGCAGACCAATTGAATAACTACTTTGGTTCTGTCTTCACTAAGGAAGACATAAATAATCTGCCGGAAATAGCAGGGGTCGGGGGTCAAATGAGATGGAGGAACTGAGTGAAATCCAGGTTAGCCGGGAAGTGGTGTTGGGTAAATTGAACTTAAAGCACACGGTATTGGGCATCCCAGAGTACTTAAGTATTGATGTGGATAGAGAACTGGCTGGCAGACAGGAAGCAAAGAGTAGGAGTAAACGGGTCCTTTTCACAATGGCAGGCAGTGACTAGTGGGGTACCGCAAGGCTCAGTTCTGGGACCCCAGCTATTTACGATATATATTAATGGTGTGATTTGGATGAGGGAATTGAATGCAACATCTCCAAGTTTGCGGATGACACGAAGCTGGGGGGCAGTGTTCGCTGTGAGGAGGATGCTCGGAGGCTGCAAGGTGACTTGGATAGGTTGGGTGAGTGGGCAAATGCATGGCAGATGCAGTATAATGTGGATAAATGTGAGGTTATCCACTTTGGTGGCAAAAACAGGAAAGTAGACTATTATCTGAATGGTGGCCGATTAGGAAAGGGGGAGATGCAACGAGACGTGGGTGTCATGGTACACCAGTCATTAAAAGTAGGCATGCAGGTGCAGCAGGCAGTGAAGAAGGCGAATGGTATGTTAGCATTCATAGCAAAAGGAGTTGAGTATAGGAGCACGGAGGTTCTACTGCAGTTGTACAGGGTCTTGGTGAGACCACACCTGGAGTCTTGCATACAGTTTTGGTCTCCTAATCTGAGGAAAGACATTATTGCCATAGAGGGAGTACAGAGAAGGTTCACCAGACTGATTGAGATGTCAGGACTTTCATATGAGGAAAGACTGGATAGATTCGGTTTGTACTCGCTAGAATTTAGAAGATTGAGAGGGGATCTTATAGAAACTTACAAAATTCTTAAGGGGTTGGACAGGCTAGATGCAGGTAGATTGTTCCTGATGTTGGGGAAGTCCAGAACAAGGGGTCACAGTTTAAGGATAAGGGGAAATCTTTTAGGACCGAGATGAGGAAAACATTTTTCACACAGAGAGTGGTGAATCTCTGGAACTCCCTGCCACAGAAGGTAGTTGAGGCCAGTTCATTGGCTATATTTAAGAGGGGGTAGATGTGGCCCTTGTGGCTAAAGGGATCAGGGTGTATGGAGAGAAGGCAGGAACAGGATACTGAGTTGGATGATCAGCCATGATCATATTGAATGGCGGTGAAGGGCCGAATGGCCTCTACTCCTGCACCTATGTCTCTGTTTCTAAAGTAAAGAAAACAATATTATTTGGATGTTAGAACAATGTAAAGTCACAAAGTGGGTGGGACAAAACCATCTGCATGACATTAACACATCCATGCTCAGCTCTGCGCTGCCTAATGTTATGATATAAATTGGTCATTTCAAACATCAAGAGATATCTCAGGCAATTAGCATAATTCCAAAGACTGCCAATTGCATGTACCTCCTGAGTCTTGGTCCTATTGATCTGAAGGTGGGAGGTAAGGGGATGGTTTTGGCAATGGGAACCAAAGATACATTCCTCCCCCTATGTTTCATTCAAAAGGTCTGAAGACACAGTAAAGGCCTTGAGCGTCATGCTCAGCGGGTTTTGAAGTATGTGTTATTTTGATAATTCTTTCATGAGAGTAAAATGATTAAAGAGTTGCCCATCACGTCCATGATAAAGGCTATCCATTAATCTCAGGTGATTGGGTATGCCCATATGGAGTAATATGATGCGTAATAAACTGATAAACACACATGTAACCATTGATCATAAATCTCTGGCAACACCAAATGGTGACACCAGCCATGGGCAGGCTAATGGTGACTTGCTCTAATGACATCACCACTGCCAGCAGATTGAGGAGTTCTCCCCACAGCATGTGTTGCGCAGTTGAACAGAGCAAGGCCAATACAAGGAATGTGTGAATGTCGGAGGCTGAGTGGAGACTAAAAAAAGTTCAGTAGAGGCATAGATGGGGTAGACAGCCAAGGGTGCAAATGTCCAACACTAGAGGTGTGAGGTGAGAGGGGGAAAGTTTAATAGAGATGTGTGGTGCGTGCCTGGAACACATTGCCGGGGTAGTGGACGAGGCAGATACTATAGTGATATTTAAGCTTTTAGATAGGCACATGGATTAGCAGGAAGTAGAGTGATCCACGCAGGTGAGATCAGTTTAACTTAACATCATGTTCAGCACAAACATTATGAGCCAAAGGGCCTGTTCCTGCACTGTTATGTTCTATGTTCAGAACATTCATTAATATTAATACATGCATTTAAATGTAAATGCTATTCGATTATGTCAAATTATTTTTTTAAATGAGGTGTCCGGTTCCATTTGATTCAGATTGTTTCCTCAGGCAATGTCATCTGGACTTTGCACTGTTGGACTACGAACAAGCGCAGGACTTAGATCCTGATGACTGGCACATACAGATTCGCATTGCAGCAATCAACAATGAGAAGGGGCTTTTGGACCATCACAACAGGTGGGATATTGGTACCACAAGAGACTCTGGGAATAACTGCTCTGCTGTTCTTTCATAATAAAAGTACAGGATCTTTTACATCCACAGTAGCCTCAATTTTAATTCTCATCCAAATGATGGCATTCCCTCAGTAGCACATGGGCATTGGGTCAGACTTGAACTTGCACTCTGCTCAGTCAGCAGAACTGTAACTAACTGTACTGCAGAAACAAACTGTAATAAGGATCCTGAGGCCCCACAGGTGACCTGACGTTTAGAACACTCATGGTAGAAAAGCAGAAATCCCAACCTCTGCCACATTTAGATCTGCAAACTACAAATTTATGGGAAATCACATTTTACACTAAACAAATGTTGAAATTTCTGTCTTTCCATTGTACTTGAAAACAAGAATAATGATCAGTGGGGCAGGCATCTTGTTTTATACTGATTGGATCTCCTTTTGTTTACTTTTCCCAGGAAATATCAGCAGGCAGAGAAACGATTTACAACAGCCATTGAAGGAAACCCATACATGTCACAGTACTATCTTCACCGGGCAAAAACACGGGAGGTACTGATGCAGGTCACTGGGTCCCAGGAAGATGCAGTCACCTCATTGTTGTTGGACATAAAAAACAAACAGGTCAGATCTAATACATCCATTGTTCTAAATTAGATCATTAAATAGCTTGTTATTCATGCCTTGGATGTCCCTTAATGTTCATGTCGAGGATGTCTTCAAAGTCAGTCCACGGTGTATGTTTTGTTATGAAGAGTGGACAATGTTGTAATGGGAGTGTGGCACAGAAGGACTGCTGACAAATCACAATCTGCTAGCCAGCTAAAGGTGGAACCTGGAAACAGGCCCTTCAGCCCACTGAGTCCATGCTGACCTAGTCCTATCCTACACACTGGGGGCAATTTACAGAAACCAATTAACCTACAAACCCACAAGTCTTTGGCGTGTGGGAGGAAACTGGAGCACCCGGATAAACCCTGTGTGGTCACAGGGAGAATGTGCATACTCTGTACAGACAGTACCCATAGCCAGGATTTAAACCAGGTCTCTGGCGTTATGGAGCAGTAACTCTACCGCTGCGCCACTCTGCCCAAATTAGGTTGATTGAGGCATTTAATATTGCCACCTTGTTTCAGGGGACCTTTCTTGTCCTTGAATGTCATCAACTCTGAGTCAGTGTGTTAGGGGCCCCAGCCTTACAACTGAACCAGGGAACAGACACAGTGGACACTCTGGTATAGTATGAAGGAATGGTCCTGACTGTGATTCCCAAGAATGAACAGCAGACCCATAGTATTGAGACTTATTCAAAGGACATAGAAGCATTGAAGCGATTCAGGGAAGTTCACTAGACTGAATCCTGGGATGGATGAGTTGTCTTATGAGGGAAAGTTAGACAAGCTGCTGTTTACAAGAGAGAGAAGGATCTAGAATCCCGAGGGGTCATGACAGGGTTGATGTGGTGACCTGGAAGGAAACTTATGGTCTGCTCTCTATTTCCTATTTAGATTATTCCTCTTCTAACGCACCTATTTCCTGGAAAATCAATGGATGAGATCATGGCCAGCAAGGTTGTTGAATGTGCAAGATCAAAGCTGAACGCCAGCCTGCAGACAGCTGTACCACTAATCCCAAGGGTGTTTCAGCAGAGGTGACGTGCTGGCTTTCTGAGTAGGCTGATATTATTTCAAAGTTCCAGATATCAGTTTTGATTTTCCATTCAAATTCATTCAACCCAGTCTTAAACTAGGAACCTTCTCACCTCTTTAATTTCCCCATTCGCCCTGCGATCTACCTCAGCTTGTTCTTTGATCATTTGCACAAGACGCACGCAGACGCATTCTTATTTAAAAAATCTGAAAACAAAAAACCTGCATCTGTTTTTGTAAACCTGCATCTGCAGTTCCTTGTTTCTCAATCCAGTTGGCTGGCTCTCCCTGGATCCCATGGGTAGCCGAACATGTAGAACCAGAACCAAGGCCTTGCTGAAGTGTGTAGACATCTATGGCCTTGCCATGTCCTTAAATATATTACATTTTATATTATCATGATTAGATTTTTTAAATGTTAACCTCCTTAAAAGTGGTGTACATTTGCTGCTGAGCCCATGGAACGTGATCTGTGCCTGGACACAATAGCCTGTCCATGTTAGTCTCTCAATGTAATGTTGCACCCACTAAGTAGTCACTAACTGGAGATTAGGAAACCATTTCAGTTATTTTTCACTTTTCAGTAAATTCTAAAATAGTGAGATTATAATTGAGCAACATCCAGCATTGTAGGGAAAACCACGTGGGAATTTGGAAATATTTAATTGGAAAATAATGTCATTCAATTTGGGTTAAAGTGCTGATTGGATTCCTTTTATTTGCAATATTTGGCTACGCCAACAAAATACTGACATAAAAATGCATTTTACACTATTTAGATTTAGATTAGCTCAAATAATCTCAATTTCAAGCCTAATTTTTAGCATTTGTCTTTGCTCGAACACTACAGCAAGAAAAATGACTCTGAACTAAATCAAGTCGAGTGAAAATTGACTAAATGAATTGTTCTTTTTTGTCAGCCTGACAGACAGCTCATTCAAAAGCACCCAAAGGCCAGGAATGTTGGCACAGACTAAGAGACCATGAGAGTCGCCTGTCTCACTGAAATCAAATAAATATTTCCAATTGATTCAAGAGCATGCCTTGCATTATATTAAAGTGTTTTACAACTAGTTATTTCAAAGTTCTTTTTACTTAATGGCAGTTGATGAAACATAGTTATTCTGCGTTCAAATCCACAGATTTGCAGTAAATACGATTTTACTCACACAGTTCACAGAGTAAGATGCACAAAATGTTGGAGTAATTCAGCAGGTCAGGCAACATCTCTGGAGGAGGAATGGGTGACATATTGGATCGAGACTCTTCATCTGACTGACAAGGTTCTGTCAATGCTGGGTCAGTTACAGGGGATGCGTGCATTTAGCATGTGGTTTGGACCCGCAACCTTACCCATTCCTTCTCTCCACAGATGCCGCCTGTCCTGCTGAGTTACTCCAGCATTTTGTGTCTATCCTGTTCGGGAGGATCTGAGCATTTAACAGACCAATGTCCTATTGGAAGGGATGAATGCATTTAGGGAACCAAACCAACTGGGCCACCCGGATGTGGTGACTCGAGACCGATGGCCCACCCTCCCAATGTTGAATGTTTACCCTGGCAACTGCGATAGGTACTATCTGCCAGCCATGGTCACCGCGGGCAACAGGAATCGGGTACAATGCCAGAGAAACAGCTCCCCATTCAAGGAAGGCAGATTAATATATCTAAATGGTATCGAGTTGGGAAAAGGGGAAGTACAAAGGGATCTGGGGGTCCTTGTACATCAGTCAATGAAAGTAAGCATGCAGGTACAGCAGGCAGTGAAGAAAGCCAATTACATGTTGGCCTTTATAACAAGAGTATAGGAGCAAATAGATCCTTTGCAGTTGTATGGGGCCCCAGTGAGACCACACCTGGAGTATTGTATGCAATTTTGGTCCCCAAATTTGAGGAAGGGCATTCTTGCTATTGAGGGAGTGCAGCGTAGGTTTACAAGGTTAATTCCCGGGATGGCAGGACTGTCATATGCTGAGAGAATGGAGCGGCTGGGCTTGTACACTCTGGCAGTTTAGAAGGATGAGAGGGCGTCTTATTGAAACATATAAGATTGTAAAGGGTTTGGACACGATAGAGGCAGGAAACATGTTCCCGATGGTGGGGGAGTCCAGAACCAGGAACCACAGTTTAAGAATAAGGAGTAAGCCATTTAGAATGGAGAGGAGGAAACACTTTTTCTCACAGAGAGTGGTGAGTCTGTGGAATTCTCTGCCTCAGAGGGCGGTGGAGGCAGGTTCTCTGGACACTTTCAAGAGAGAGCTAGACAGAGCTCTTAAAGATAATGGAGTCAAAGGATATGGGGAGAAGGCAGGAACGGGGAACTGATTGTGGATGATCAGCCATGATCACATTGAAGAAGGGCCGAATGGCCTCTACTCCTGCACCTATTCTCTGTTGTCTATAAGATGCATGTGTTTAAGATGCCGTGCTATTACACGTATGTTGCATGTGTGTAAGTTAACAGTTCGGGATGGTACACCAACACCTTGCACGATGGTAACATAATGTCCCAACGTTTTTACTCAATACCCTGACTAATGAACGCCAAAAAAATGTATTCCTCAATTGAAAACCACGCATGGTTCGCGAGGTCCACTGAGGGGAAGTCCATGTCTGCAGCATTTAACTCAAACCATCCTAAGTTGTATAAGAGATGTATCTACCACCTTTCTATCCATGACCTATCTACGACCCACCCTTGACCTATCTACAATTATCTATCTTCCATCTCCAGCCTCTATATGTATTCCCCCCATTGGAAACCATGGATATACCGCCAGTTCCACTCTGAGGTGGAGTCCAAGTCTGCAGCATTCAACTCAAACTATCCCAAGGAATACAATAAATCTATCTACAACCTTTGCAGAGCCATTAAGAATGTCAAGAGGCAATTCTGGACCAAACAGGAGATGTTAGGTAATGACACGGATACCCATAGATTGTGGCAAAGCTTGCATGTTATAACGGGCTACAAAGTAAAGGCGGGTAGCATTGTAGGGGTCACTGGAGAGTCTCCACAGGATGTAGAGGTGTCGGTGTGCCTTGTTGGAAGCTGGTGGGGCAGTTTAAATGTATGTTTGCATAAACAATATCTTGCAATATTTTGAAATATCAAAGCCTGAAGGGTTTGAATGCATTCTTGTATGTGTGATTGTATTTTACTCTTTGGATTTTTGAGTGAAAGTTATCTTGCATTTGAGGTCAGTGAATGGTCTGTGAGATTCAGACTTGTGGCAACTTGTGATTTGTACAAGAAATGAAAGAAACATGAAGTGAGCAAAAACAATGTTACTTGTTTGTTATATCGTTTCTGGGAGAATGGAATAGATGGATAAACCAATGGACTGAATAATTCTGACCATGCATGTGCAATAAATTGGCAGTAACACCAGTGATTAAAGAGGCAGTGTTGCTTTAAGAGTTGTGGGAGGTGGAGGGAGCTCTACCCTATTTATCTTTATTGTTCGAAGCTTTCAGTGTAGAAATTAACTGTTTCATTTCTGAAATTAACTGCCAACATTTATTTTTGCAAAGATTTTAATGATGGAGATGTGGAAGCATTCAGTTTATTTTGTCCGATCCATGGTTTTCACTTGGTTTTGTTTTCTTTTTCTATTTCTTTCCTTTTGAATTGATTTCAAAGAGAGAGCCTGATTCCACATGGAATCCATGTTAATAATAATAATAATAATAATAATACATTTTATTTATGGGCGCCTTTCAAGAGTCTCAAGGACACCTTACAAAAATTTAGCAGGTAGAGGAAAAACATGTAAGGGGAATTAAATAAATAGTAGAGACATGACTAGTACACAAAGTAAAGAGAATTCAATTCAAAACACAATATGAGGCAATTCATGCACAGATGAAAAGGGAGGGGGACGTGGGGCTAAGGATAGGCAGAGGTGAAGAGATGGGTCTTGAGGCGGGACTGGAAGATGGTGAGGGACACGGAATTGCGGATCAGTTGGGGGAGGGATTTCCAAAGCCTGGGAGCTGCCCTGGAGAAGGCTCTGTCCCCAAAACTGCGGAGGTTGGATGTTAGGAATGTGAGTGTCTCTTTTCCAGACATGAGATGCCAAAACTTCAGAAATATACTGGCATTTGGGGAATTATACTATACATTTATACTGGGAATTTAATTTGGTATTTTGGGAGATAGATTGGAACAATTTGGAGTAATCTTAAATATTGATTTTTCTTTTAACAACAATGCAATACCAACAGATTTAAAGATATTGCTCTGATTACTGATTTTCAGTATTTTAGTTCTTTTGGGAAAGCTTGTTTTGATGTAATCAGTGTAACTAGGATTCCTGTCTCCTCAAATGCAAATGTATAGGTGCTTGAAGTTCAGCATGTGTCTGGTACCATGCAATACTGATTAGGTCAGATTATTTCTTACAAAAAAAGTTTTTTTAGAAATAATCACCAAAAGAGGCAAACATTCAAGAAATTAGACTTGGAAGGGTAAACAAACCTGGGGATATGCAAAATTCCAGCAAGCCCTGACCTCCTCCCCACCTCTGGGACTCCCAGAGTTGACTAAATCCTTCCGTTTGTACTGTGCTAATGAAAGAGGACATTATACAGCAGTTGTATCACAAAACCATGGAGACGGAATGAGGCCAGTTGCATACTATTCAACTAGGCAAAGTCCAGTGGTAGCTGGGCTGCACTGATGTGCTTAAGCACTTGACTGTGACGTGGGCAGTGTATGTCAGACAACATAACACAGTAAGGGCGACTATAGCTTTCCACTGTCCCCACAGAACAGTGCGAGCCTTAGAGCAGGGGAGTTAAGGGCAGTATCAGTTAGTTGATAAGCAAAATGGTAGAGTGTGTACTGCTTATTGACAAACATATATGGGTAGATTTCATAGGCCCCTTGCACTAGTCTCAGTACTCATTGATGTCTATGCTGGGCAGAGGCATTCCCATGCTCAGATTGTTCGGTTGCAACTGTAGCACTCAGGTGGGGGGGACTCTTCAGGTAAACTCTGACCAGGGTTAACTCCCTGCTCTATGAGGAGAGTGCAAAACTATAATCCCCCTTAGTGTGTTGGGTTCTGAGGCTTCCACACAGTCCAGGTACACCAGCACGAGGGACAATTTACAATTCTTACCAAAGCCAATTAATCTACAAACTGCCCACCTTTGGAGTGTGAGAGGAAACTGGAGCACTCTGAGAAATCCCACACAGTCACGGGGAGAACATACAAGCTCCATATAGACAGCACCTGACAGTAGTCAGGATTGAACCCAGGTCTCTGGCGCCGTAAGGCAGCAACTTGTGGGCCCGCCTGTCTGGGAGGATGAGGGTGGGGTTTAGGGTGGGGAAGGGTGAGGGTTGGGATGGGAATGAAGGGTGGGGGATAAGATGATCATTGTGTGAGGGTTCAGAAACAAGGAAGTGTAACCATGGTAGGGGGGCCCAGTCACACAGTGAGGGCCCAGTCACACAGTGAGGGCCCAGTCACACAGTGAGGGCCCAGTCACACAGTGAGGGCCCAGTCGCACAGTGAGGGCCCAGTGAGGGCCCAGTCACACAGTGAGAGGTCACACAGTGAGGGCCCAGTCGCACAGTGAGGGCCCAGTGAGGGCCCAGTCACACAGTGAGGGCCCAGTCGCACAGTGAGGGCCCAGTCACACAGTGAGGGCCCAGTCACACAGTGAGGGCCCAGTCACACAGTGAGGGCCCAGTCACACAGTGAGGGCCCAGTCACACAGTGAGGGCCCAGTCACACAGTGAGGGCCCAGTCGCACAGTGAGGGCCCAGTCGCACAGTGAGGGCCCAGTCGCACAGTGAGGGCCCAGTCGCACAGTGAGGGCCCAGTCGCACAGTGAGGGCCCAGTAGCACACGCACAGTGAGGGCCCAGTCGCACAGTGAGGGCCCAGTCGCACAGTGAGGGCCCAGTCACACAGCCAGGGCCCAGTCACACAGTGAGGGCCCAGTCACACAGTGAGGGCCCAGTCACACAGTGAGGGCCCAGTCACACAGTGAGGGCCCAGTCACACAGTGAGGGCCCAGTCACACAGTGAGGGCCCAGTCACACAGTGAGGGCCCAGTCACACAGTGAGGGCCCAGTCACACAGTGAGGGCCCAGTCACACAGTGAGGGCCCAGTCACACAGTGGGGACACAGTAAGGGCCCAGTCGCACAGTGAGGAGGGCCCAGTCGCACAGTGAGGGCCCAGGGCCCCACACAGTGAGTGCCCAGGGCCCAGTGAGGGCACAGTGAGGGCCCAGTGAGTCGCACACAGTGAGGGCCCAGTCACACAGTGAGGGCCCAGTCACACAGTGAGGGCCCAGTCACACAGTGAGGGCCCAGTCACACAGTGAGCCCAGTCACATATTGAGGGCCCAGTCACACAGTGGGGAGGGCCCAGTCGCACAGTGAGGACCCAGTCGCACAGTGAAGGCCCAGTCACACAGTGAGGGCCCAGTCACACAGTGAGGGCCCAGTCACACAGTGAGGGCCCAGTCACACAGTGAGGGCCCAGTCGCACAGTGAGGGCCCGGGAGGTCGCAGTCACACAGTGAGGGCCCAGTCGCACAGTGACCCAGTCGCCCAGTGAGGGCACAGTGAAGGGCCCAGTCGCACAGTGAGGGCCCAGTCGCACAGTGAGGGCCCAGTCGCACAGTGAGGGCCCAGTCGCACAGTGAGGGCCCAGTCGCACAGTGAGGGCCCAGTCACACAGTGAGGGCCCAGTCGCACAGTGATGGCCCAGTCACACAGTGGGGACACAGTGAGGGCCCAGTCACACAGTGAGGGCCCAGTCACACAGTGGGGACACAGTGAGGACCCGCCCAGCTCTGGTCTCCGTGTGAAAGGAACAATACGCTTTCAGCGAAGGAAGTCTGGGACAGGTTCTCGAGACTCAATCCTGGGATGGTAGGGATGACCTTTCATTAGCGGTTAAAGAATGACGTAAGGGGGACGAATTGAAGAGAAACAATGCTTTTCACAGGGGAGGGTGGTGGGTGTTTGAAACGAGGAGCTAATTTAGGCCAATACATTAAAATTCAAAATATATTTGGACAGGTACATGGAAAGGAAAGGTTTAGAGGGATGTGGCCAAATGTGGGCAGGTGGGACTGGTGTAGATTGGGCGCCTTGGTCAGCATGGGCAGGCTGTGTGACTATATATTTTGGAGTTTAGAAGGAGGGGATGGGTGCATCGGGGATTAGGAATTGAGGTCTATGCGTCTGAAGAGCCTATTTTCCCGTGTTCTTGGGATTTTTGTATCTGGTCATTAGAATTGTTTTAAAAATCTCAAGGACTTTTTACAGGTTAATCCACTGGTTATTTTTACAGTGGAATCTTTAACATTGAATCCAGAGATCAGATGTGTTGCCGTTTAATGTGGGGGTGGGATTTTACTGGTGTATCTGAGCATCACATGATTTTATGTTAATACATTCACAGTGAGACACGGGAATGTATTTTTTTCCCAATTTGATGTTGGAGCCGAGCCTGAGCACGGGTTTTGGGATATTTTAACAGATTAATCCTGAATATAATATTCTGAACAGTTTTATTCGGCGATCGGAATTCCTCCCGGTTGAAGGTGGAGGACGAGCTGTTTACCGCTGTAGCGGGGAGATGATCGTTCATTTTATCAGCGCTGGCAAGATTCTATGTTAATCCAAACTGGAGACTTACTGCAACCTCGAGCGGGGCTGGAGTCATCGGCAGGTAAAGCGGCCTGAATATTGTCGCCGCTCATCCGCGTCGCGCGAAATTCTCCAATTCATCCCCCCCCCCCCCCCCCATCATCATCCCCCCTCTCCCCCATCTCCCCCCCCCCCCCTCTCTCCCTCTCCCCCCCCCCCCTCTCCCCCTTCTCCCTCCTCTCTCCCCCCCCCCCCCCATCTCTCTCTCCCCCCTCTGCCCCCCCCCCCCCTGCCCCCCCCCCCCCCCCCCCACCTCCGCCTCCGTGGAGCCTGCGGGGGCGAGTGCTTTGGGCTGGGCTGGCGCCCGGTTCGAAGCGGCCGAGCGGAGGGAGCGAGGAGACGGTGCGGGTGTCGGGGAACGAGCGGGGAATGACGGGGCGGCGGGCAGGTGAGAGGCGAGAGCGCGGGTTATAGCGACAGCGGGGACCGGTCCGCTCTCCCCCCCCCCCCCCCCTCCTCACCCCCTTCCCTTCCCCCCTCCTCCTCCTCCTCCTCCCACACTCCGCCTCCCCTCCAGTGCTTTGGGCCGGCGCCCCCTCCCACACTCACCCGGTGCGGGTGTCCCCCCCTCCCCCTCCCCCTCCTCACCCCTCCCTCCTCTCCCCCTTCCCCTCCCTCCACCCCCACCCCCCCCCCCTCCTCCCCCTCCTCCTCCTCCCCCTCCCCCCTCCCCCTCCCCCCCACTCACCCCCTCCCCTCCTCCTCCTCCTCCCACACTCACCCCTCCACCCCTCCCCCTCCTCCTCCTCCTCCTCACGGCCTCCCTGTATACTCCTACATCCTTTCCACCCTCCCCATCACATATCTCTCCCTCCATCTCCAACTCTCCCCCTCCCTCTCTCCCTCATTGCCATCCCTCCATTCCTACCCCCGCCCACATTCTCCACTTCACTCCGCCACTCCCCTCATGTACCTGTCCAAATGTCTCTTGTTCACGCTCTCTATCCCCCTCCCTCCCCTCCCCCCTCTCTCTCTCTCACCTCCACGCCCTTGCAGCATCATGTGTACTGTGGGGGTCACAGACGTGTCAGAAACATGGACAATAGGTACAGGATCTTAATGCAGAATTCTACCATATTATGGTCACTCGAGTCGGTAGAGAGGAACATGCCTCCTTTTGATACTTATGTGTAGGGTAAGGCGCGTTTTTACATGTACAGTAGTTGGGCCACAACCTGAGCACCAACACCAGGAACAGCAGAGGCCATTCAGCCCCTCTGGATCTGCTAGATTATTCAGTGAGGTCGAGGATGATCTTGTGCCTCAGTGCTGCTAGTCCCCAACACCTGCATACACTGACATGGTCAGTGATGGACTCCACTGGCCTCATTCATTCAGGTCCTCTGCCCATGTCTAGTTGTCTGTGGGCAGTGGGGGGGGTCCCACTCTGCTGCCAGGGGCAACTTCATGGGTTGTGACCGATCAACAGTTATGTTTCCACGTCTATACCAGGTGACATTCCTTCACTCCTCTTGTCCACAGGACTCTTGTTCACACCCTCTCTCCCCTCCCTCCCGAGTAGCTGTCTGAGGAGTCGTGGGGAGTTCCCCCTCATTCCCAGGGCCAACTAGAGAGGGCCAACTAGAGACGGGCAATTAAACACCAGGTCCCTGTGGCTGGAGCAGTCTGTGCTGGCCTTCAGAGGGTGGATGGTTGTAGATACACATCACAGGCTCCCATGATCCAGAGGGGAGTGAGAGGAGGAGGGGGAGTTTAGGGAAGTGAGTAAGGGCAGGGTGAGGAGCAGAGGTGTGAGTGGAGGGGAGGGTTATAAGGTCATAAGTGATAGGAGTAGAATTGGGCCATTCGGCCCATCAAGTCTACTCTGCCATTCAATCATGGCTGATCTATTTCTCTCTCCTAACCCCATTCTCCTGTTTTCTACCCATAAACTCTGACACCTGTACTAATCAAGAATTTATCTCTCTCTGCCTCAAAAATCCAGTGACTTGGCCTCCACAGACTTATGTGGCAAAGAATTTCACAGATTCACCACCCTCTGACTAGACATTTCTCCTCATATCCTTCCTAAAATAACGTTCTTTAAATATGAGGCTATGACCTCTAGTCCTGGACTCTCTCACTAATGGAAACATCCTCCCCATGTCAACTCTCGCCAGACCTTTCACTAATCTGTACATTTCAATGATGTCTCCCTCATTCTTCTAAACTCCAGCAAGTACAGGCCCAGCGCCGATAAACGCTTATTGTAGGTTAACCTACACATTCCTGGGATCATTCTTGTAAACCTCCTCTGGAACCTCTGCAGAGTCAGCACATCCGGCCTGGCCGGTGCCTTATAGATCCTTAGTATTACATCTCTGTAATGATGTAAGGAGTGAGTGAGTGTGAGGAGAGGGGGGAGGTTGTCGAGCTTCTGCTGTTGGAATAACTTAGGTCACATAGTGATTAAGATTCAAAGACTTTATTAGGTAACTTCCTCGTAATAGGTAACTCAAGACTGAGGGAGAATGGTTTCTGTTAAACTAGTGGGCGGAGCTACAAAGCATGACTCGTAACATGAGTGACACTGATCTACATCCTCCCTCTTCAAGAATTAAATGTCAGCACAAAATCATTGACTAAATAAGGCAATGCATAGCAGTTGATAATAAGCTGCAGGAAAGTCAAACATAGCCCTGGTATTTCACGGTGGACTTGCAAACACAAGCAGCACGTGTGCGATATAAACCATCTCCGTGTTTCCCCACCGGGGACAGATCCAGTGGCTTCATGGGCGACGGAGATTGAAACAACATTCCTGCTTGTAAACAAGTGCCAGAGACAGTGGGTTCACACATCATCAATCTACACCGGTGATGAAACAGGAGACTGTGGTGGAGAGGGCATTGCACTGGCAATGCAGCCGTTGTAGAGGCGGGTTGTTGTGCTGGTGTAGGTTGGGCATGGGCAGCAGTACACTTGTACGGTTGGGATTAACGAAGGTGGAGTCGGCTCATTCACAGGTGACAGAGATTGAACCAACATTCCTGGTGATGAAAAGAGACTGTAGAGCAGGCGTCGCCTCTGGCAAAGCAGCCGCTCCCGAAGTGGGTTGTTGCGCTGGTGTAAGCACAATAAGATCAATGCCGCTGGGCACGGGTACGGTACACTTGTATGGTCTGGATAATACGGAGGTGGAGCCGGCTCATTCACAGGCAGGATATGTTGTCTGTTACAACTGTAGGTGCCACCATCGGCACTGACCAGAGATATGAGTGTGACTCAGAAGCAGTTCCAGAAATTACACCGATACGGTCATGGCCTTTGTCAGTTTGCAAACAAACCACCTGCCCCTTGGTTAATGGTGGCAGTGGCCTACTTGCTTTATCATACCAGTTTCTGAATGTCACCCTTTTGTTGTAACCGGGACTGGACTTCCGATGGTAGAACCACCTGCAGGTCCTGATCCACCACAGGCACCGTGGCCTCAACAATAAATGTTGAACAGGTCAATCCAAAATGGGGTCACGGGAGATGTTGCATTGGTTGAACAGATCCAGGTACACTTTGGAATTATCTCTGTACGATCGTTCCATGAGCTGTTTGGCACTCTTGACGGCCCGCTCAGCCAGTCCATTCGACTGTGGATATTCAGGGCCGCTGGTGATGTGGCGAAAATCCCAGCGTGCAGCAAACTCCTTGAAGTGTTGGCTGGTAAATTTGTTGCCGTTATCAGTTAACAGTATGCATGGAGCTCCGTCATCTGTAAACTGACGAGCATGCTGCGGAACTACCCCACGAGAAGTGCTAAGAAAATCGATGTCAAACTATCCAGAATACGAATCGACAAGTACCAGGTACTGCCTGCCAAGCGATTCAAATATGTCAGTTGCCACTGTAGACCACGGGAGGACAGGAACCGGATGTGAAAGAAGTGGTTGCTTTTGTTGATGAGGTGCCAAGCTGTTGCACACTTCACAGGATGCCACATTCTTGCTGATATATTCGACCATGCCAGGCCAGTAAAACATGTTCCTTGTCCGTAGGACAGTGGCTTCAGCGCCTGGTGCCCTGCATGGACTGCGTTAAAATACTTGCTGTGCAGTGAAGCAGGGACCACAGTCTTGTGTCCTTGTACAATAACGTCCATCACAGTCTTGTGTCCTTGTACAATAATGTCCATCACACCCTTGTGTCCTTGTACAATAATGTCCATCACACCCTCGTGTCCTACAATAATGTCCATCACAGCCTCGTGTCCTACAATAATGTCCATCACAGTCTTGTGTCCTTGTACAATAATGTCCATCACAGCCTTGTGTCCTTGTACAATAATGTCCATCACAGCCTTGTGTCCTTGTACAATAATGTCCATCACAGTCTTGTGTCCTTGTACAATAATGTCCATCACAGCCTTGTGTCCTTGTACAATAATGTCCATCACACCCTTGTGTCCTTGTACAATAATGTCCATCACACCCTTGTGTCCTACAATAATGTCCATCACACCCTTGTGTCCTTGTACAATAATGTCCATCACAGCCTTGTGTCCTTGTACAATAATGTCCATCACAGTCTTGTGTCCTTGTACAATAATGTCCATCACACCCTTGTATCCTACAATAATGTCCATCACACCCTTGTGTCCTTGTACAATAATGTCCATCACAGCCTTGTGTCCTTGTACAATAATGTCCATCACACCCTTGTGTCCTACAATAATGTCCATCACAGCCTTGTGTCCTACAATAATGCCCATCACACCCTTGTGTCCTTGTACAATAATGTCCATCACAGTCTCGTGTCCTTTTACAATAATGCCATCACAGTCTTGTGTCCTTGTACAATAATGTCCATCACAGTCTTGTGTCCTTGTACAATAATGTCCATCACAGCCTTGTGTCCTTGTACAATAATGTCCATCACAGTCTTGTGTCCTTGTACAATAATGTCCATCACAGTCTTGTGTCCTTGTACAATAATGTCCATCACACCCTTGTGTCCTACAATAATGTCCATCACACCCTTGTGTCCTTGTACAATAATGTCCATCACAGTCTCGTGTCCTTTTACAATAATGCCATCCTGCAGCACTAGCTCATCAAGGACGGCAAAGAAAGGCCGGACTGGCAGTGGAACATTGTAGTGTTTGTCTGGCCAGCCGCGTTTAATGATGGAGGTGAGCGATTGTAAAGTACTGTACTAGGTGTGAGTACTGCAACCAGGTCCTCCACACAGGATGAGGGGATAAAGGACACAGTCATTATCCGGTGAGGACGGACCCGCAGATATTCCAGGATGCGGGCGAGAGGTGTCAGACGTGTATATCTTTACCACGTTTGTAGGTCAGAACAATGTCATATTTTTGAAGTTGCAGCAACATCTGCTCTAACGGTGCTGGAGAGGCATGAATCTGTTTGTTAAAGATGCTGACCAGAGGTTGGTGGTCAGTTTCAATTGTGACCGTATGTCCGAAGATAAAGTCGTTACAGTAGGTCTTTCTCAATTTGGGCAAAGTTGTTTTGTGTCGGTCATAGTGCACGAGGCAAAGGCAACTGGCTTATTGCCGCTATCATCATTTTGAAGACATGCTGCGCCAAGTCCGTGTTGTGAAGCCACAAGTCAGTGTGACCGGTCGTTTAGGATCTGGACTCCAATTGGTGGCGTGGGTTCAAATCCCACTTCTGACACAAGGTCGAGCTTCTGCTGTTGGAATAACTTAGGTCACAGTGATTCAGATTCAAAGACTTTATTAACGTTACTTTATTAGGTAACTTCATCTTAATAGGTAATTTAAGATTAAGGGAGAAAGGTTTCTGTTAAACTAGTGGGTGGAGCTACAAAGTATGACATAACATGAGTGACACTGATCTACAGAGGTGTGGATGGAGAGGGGAGGGGGAGGAGTGGGGCACTAGGTGTGAGATGGGAGTGAGCAGGCGAGTATTGGTGAAGCCACACTCATGATGACGTCACCACCCCTCACCCGCGTCTTGTAGACGGTGGACAGGTTTTGGGGATGTGGGAGAGGGTTCCCAGCCTCGGGGCTGACCTTACAGTCGCATTGTATGTTTGGCTGTCCCAGTTTCTGGGCAATGGTAACACCAGGATATTGAGAGCTTTGGGACATGTCGTCTACTATTGATGTGGTTATTTTCTGGCATGAGGCACAGATGTCTTTAGAATTCCTTTGGCTGATGAGTTGCTGCTTTTGGGTTTCTAACTGGGACCTTAGGTTCAAGACTCTGTGTATCTCAAACACTCTGCTCAGATTTTCTACCCAAATGCATGAGATAGACACAAGTGCTGGAATAACACAGTGGGCCAGTCAGCAACTCTGGATGGAAGGAATGGTGATGTTTCAGGTCAAGACCCTTCTTCAGATCCAAATGCATATCAAACTAAAGAGTTGTATGTTTAACCTCCACCTATAACAAACCCACATCTGATAATCAACTTGGCGAATCTGTGCTGCGTTCCTTCACAATTATAGTGTCCCCAGTCTCTCAGCCAGATCACTGCACAATCTCACACATCTCACCCACACCCCATATAAATGTCCAAGGTCCTCTCATGATAAGGGTCCTAATCCTAACCCTACTTTCACCATCCTAACGACAGCTGATTCTGCAACAATCAGTGATTGGTTTCCCTCTGAACACCCACACCTGCCACTCTCAGTTCTGACCATCACGTTACTGGAGAGAGTGCAGAGAAAATTGATCACTTTGTTGCCAGGATTAGAAAATTATATATAGAACATGTTTGTCAATGCGTTTTTACCGTGGAGAAAGATGTAGACTGGGGAACTTGGGACAGTGAATGTCTTGAGAACAATCGGTCGGTATTACAGTCGAGGAGGTGCTGAATGCTCCAGGACATATGGAGATAGATAAATCTCCTGGGTCTGGTCAGATATATCTGAGGACATTGTGGGAAGCTGGTGAAGAAATTGCAGGTGCCCTGGCTGAGATTTAGGTACAAGTGAGGAGGGTGACTAATGTGGTGCCTCTATTTAATAAGGGCTACAAGGAAATGGCTGGGAATTATAGACCAGAGTCTTTAGTAGATGTTACTGGACAGGATTCTGGTGAATAACATGTATATACATTTAGATAGACAATAGAATCATGCAGCGTGGAAACAGGCCCAACTTCCCCAGGCTGACCAAGATGCGAAGCCTGCCTGTGTTTGTCCCATATCCCTCTAAACCTCTCCACATGTCTTTTAAATATTGTTATAGTACATGCCTCAGCTACCTCCTTTAACAACTTGTTCCCTATGGGTGTAAAAGTTGTCCATCACATTCCTGTTATCTTTCACCGTCTATCTCTGTCCTCTGGTTTTTGATTCCCCTACTCTAGGTAAAAGATTCTGTGCATTCACCATATCTATTCCCGTCATCAACTTTCACACCACCATATGATCACTCTTCACCCTCCTGCACACCAAGGAATAAAGTCCTAGCCTGCCCAACCTCTCCCTAGAGCTCAGGCCCTCGAGTCCTGGCAACATCCTTGTAAAGTGGGAGCATCGTACACAATGGGGCAGCGTATGCAGTGGGAGCCGTGTACACGATGGTGGCCACATACACAAGTGCGTGCCGCGTACACAATGGGGGCTGTACACAGTGGGAGCCGTGTACACGGTGGGGGCTGTACACAGTGGGAGCCGTGTACACAATGGTGGCCACATACACCACATACACAGTGCGTGCCGTGTACACGTGTGAGCCACATACACAAGTGCGTGCCGCGTACACGGTGGGGGCAGCGTATGCAGTGGGAGCCGTGTACACGATGGGAGCCACATACACAATGGGGGCCACATACACAAGTGCGTGCCGCGTACACAAGTGCGTGCCGCGTACACGATGGGGGCTGTACACGATGGGTGCCGAGTACACAATGGGGGCTGTACACAAGTGCGAGCCGCGTACACAAGTGCGAGCCGTGTACACGGTGGGGGCTGTACACGGTGGGAGCCGTGTACACGGTGGGGGCTGTACACGGTGGGAGCCGTGTACACGGTGGGGGCTGTACACAGTGCGAGCCGCGTACACAAGTGCGAGCCGTGTACACGGTGGACATGATTCATAAACAACACAGCTACAGTTGTCGGAGCAGGAATCAGCAGTAACAGGTGCAGCACCACTTCTGTGAGCTGCTGCCGTGGTGTCGCTGGGTGCTGGTTCACAGCCTGGCGGCATCAGGACACACTCCAATGATCACAGCCTGGCAGAATGGGAATGGGAGTGGCAGAGAGAGAGAGAGAGAGTGTCAATGAGGGGCAGTAAGCGAGGGAGGTGGAAGGGGAATGGTGAGAGAGGGGAGACTGATGGAGAAAGAATCAGGCACAACGTCAGAGAAAAGCAACGGAGGAGGAGATGGGCACCGAGTGACTGACATGGGTCGTGAAAGAGGCAGAGCTGGAACGAGGCAACGGAAGATGAGAGGTGGGGAGAGTGTGGAGATAGAGATAATGAGGGGGAAGAGAGAGAGAGTGATAGTGAGAGAGCAGAGAGGGGAGAGAACCCACAGCACCAGACCACTAAGTGCAATAAAGTGACAGGGTGAGGGCCTGAGAGTGAGAGACAGAAATGTTGTAACTGGAGGAATAAGAGATCGAGAGAGGAAGTGAGATGTAGAGAGAATGGGAAGCAGCTGGGCAGAGATGAAAATTACAATTCCCCCACAATGATTCACATCACAGTCCCACAAATCTGACGCTGACTGACACACTGACATAAACACACACTGTCTCCCTCACTGTGTGTGACTGTTGTGGGTGATATAACTATAGACAGGAGTAGATGTATTAGTCAGCCCAGCCGTGAGGGACCAGGGCATATCATATCAGCACCTGCTGGAATCTCAGCTCCACTTCTTGGGGAAACGTTCATGATGGTGATGCAGGTCGATAAACTGAGGCTGTTTCTGTAGAGTGAAGGAGGATGTATATAATCCCAATATTTGCAACAATGAAAAGAAAAGATAACTGGGAGAGAGAGCAGAAAGGCTAATGTCAGTTCCTGTGAAAACTCTGGAAAAGCCGATGTCGAAACAAGGAATAACACTTTGTGTCTAACTGGAAAACGTGATGGAATTAGTCAGTCTGCAGCGATTTGTGTGAAAAAAATCATGTTTAATATATAATAGATGTTACTAAGGACATGATAGTTGCGCAGCGGGTAGAGCTGCTGTCTCACAGTGCAAGAGACCTGGAATCAATCATGACCTCAGGTGCTGTCTGTGTGGAGTTTGCACGTTCTCTCTGTGACTGCGTGGGTTTCTTCCAGGTGCTCCTTTTCCTCCCACATCACAAAGACGTGCAGATTTGTAGGTTAATTGACTTCTGTAAATTGTATTGTATTGTATTGTATATCTTTATTGTCATTTCCTGAGTATTCACATACCCAGAGGAAACAAAAAAACGTTGCTCAACCAGTGTCCATTCAGTGTGCATTAAAAATAAATAGAAATAAAAACACATATATCATGAACAAATTTAACACTCTACTAAACATTCAACAGGCGTTCCGATCGGCAGCGGCACGACAGTGGCTCTGCTGCAGTGTGTCCAGGTTGGTGGTTGGTGCGCGATACTTTGGCAGGGGGCAAAGTCCGTTTAGCAGTCTTATAGCCTGTGGGAAGAAGCTGAGGAGCATCCTGCTGGTTTTGCAGCTAATGCTCCTGTACCTCTTCCCAGATGGTAGGATGGAGAATATGTGATGCGATGGGTGGTAGGGGTCTTTGATGATGGAGATGGCTCTGCTGATACATCTCTTCCTGTATATGTCCAGCAGGAAAGGGAGTGGAGCACCAATAATCCTGCTGGCGGTCTTCACAATCCTGTCTAGTTGGTGCCGTTCGTACGCCTTGCAGCTCCTGAACCAGGAAGTGATGCCGTAGGTCAATGTGCTAAATTGCCCCAAATGTGTGGGGAGAGATAAGAAAGTGGGATAATGTAGAACATAGGATGGTCAGCATGGAATCGGTGGGCCGAAGGGCCTGTTTCCATGCTGTATCTCTAAACAAAACTCAAGTAACTAGTAGGATATCAGTTATTGATGTGCTCCAAATTTAAATATAGTTTGCAGAATGTAAGGACTTGGGAGTTGTAGACAATTACAGTGCCCTCCATAATGTTTGGGATAAAGACTCATCATTTATTTATTTGCCTCTGTACTCCACAATGTGAGGTTTGTAATAGAACAAAATCACATGTGGTTAATTTTGGTAAGCCTAAGCTTTGGCTGATGTCTCGAACAGTTTTATTCTTGTTTCTCAGTCTCATAATGGGTTCTTTGTCCTTCAACAGCACAACTTTGTTCCTCATGTTGATAAACAGCAATAGAAGTTTCCAAAGGTGATAGAAAGACTGGTGGAAGGACTAGGTGCTGAGAGCCCTCTTATACCTGCATTAAGGAGGCATTTAAACACACCTGAGCAATTACAAACACCTGTGAAGGCATGTGTCCCAAACATTATGGTGCCCTGAAATGGGGGGACGATGTATAAACACAGCTGTAATTTCTACATGGTGAAACCAGAATGTATAAAAATGGCCTTTATTAAAATCTGACATTGGGGGTAGGGTGTTGACGTGGATAGAAAATTGGTTGGCAGACAGGAAGCAAAGAGCAGGAGTGAATGTAGGAGAAAAAAGACTGGATAGACTCGGTTTGTACTCGCTAGAATTTAGAAGATTGAGGCGGGATCTTATAGAAACTTACAAAATTCTTAAGGGGTTGTTCAGGCTAGATGCAGGAAGATTTTTGTTTCCGATGTTGGGGAAGTCCAGAACAAGGGGTAACAGTTTAAGGATAAGGGGGAAATCTTTTAGGACTGAGATAAGAAAAACATTTTTCACACAGAGAGTGGTGAATCTCTGGAATTCTCTGCCACAGAAGGTAGTTGAGGCCAGTTCATTGGCTATATTTAAGAGGGAGTTAAGTGTGGTCCTTATGGCTAAAGGTATCAGGGGGTATGGAGAGAAGGCAGGTACAGGATACTGAGTTGGATGATCAGCCATGATCATATTGAATGGCGGTGCAGGCTCGAAGGGCCAAATGGCCTACTCCTGCACCTATTTTTTATGTTTCTATGAACGGGTCCTTTTCAGAATGGCAGGCAGTGGTGAGTGGAGTGCCGCAAGGCTCAGTGTAGGGGCCGCAACTGTTTACCATATATATTAATGATTTGGAAGAGGGAATTAGGAGCAACACTAGCAAGTTTGCAGATGGCACAAAGCTGGGTGGCAGTGTGAACTGTGAAGATGATGTTAGGAGACTGCAGGGTGACCTGGACAGGTTGAGTGAGTGGGCAGAAGCGTGGCAGATGCAGTATAATATTGATAAATGTGAGGTTATCCACTTTGGTGGCAAAAACAAGGGGGCAGATTATTATCTCAATGGGGTTAGGTTAGGTAAGGAGGAGGTGCAGTGAGACAAGAGGATTTCAGTATAGGAGTAGAGAGGTTCTTCTGCAGTTGTATAGGGCTCTGGTGCGACCACATCTGGAGTATTGTGGACAGTTTTGGTCTCCTAATTTGAGGAAGGACATCCTTGTGATTGAGGCAGTGCAGCATAGGTTCACGAGATTGATCCCTGGGATGGCGGGACTGTCATATGAGGAAAGATTGAAAAGACTAGGCTTGTATTCACTGGAGTTTAGAAGGATGAGGGGGAATCTTATAGAAACATATAAATTTATAAAAGGGCTGGACAAGCTAGATGCAAGAAAAATGTTCCCTATGTTGGGCGAGTCCAGAACCAGGGGCCACAGTCTTAGAATAAAGGGGAAGGTCATTTAAGACTGAGGTGAGAAAAAACGATTTCACCCAGAGAGTTGTGAATTTGTGGAATTCACTGCCACAGAGGGCAGTGGAGGCCAAACCACTGGATGGATTTAAGAGAGAGCTAGATAGAGCTCTAGGGGCTAGTGGAATCAAGGGATATGGGGAGAAGGTAGGCACGGGTTATTGATTGGGGATGATCAGCCATGATCACAATGAATGGCGGTGCTGGCTCAAAGGGCCGAATGGCCTCCTCCTGCACTTATTTTCTATGTCTATGTTTCTATGACAATGTGCACTTTAACCACATGTGATTTTTTTTCTATTACAAATCTCAAATTGTGGATTACAGAGGCAAACAAATAAATGATGGGTCTTTGTCCCAAACATTATGGAGGCCACTGTATCCAAGTGGTTGCCAGAAAGTGGTCTACAAATCACAGAGTGTTGGAGTAACAGCGGGTCTGGCAGCATCTGTGAAGAAAGGTTTCCTCCCAGAAAATTGTCGGATAGTTGCTGGTCAGTGCGGACTCGGTGGGCCAAAGGGCCTGTTTCCACGCTGGGGGGAGGTCAGCGCGGCATCTCCCCCCCCCCCCCCCTCCCCCCTCCCCCTCCCCCCCCCCCTCCCTCCCCCTCTCCTCCCCCCTCCCTTCCCCCCTCTCCTACCCCCCCCCCCCCCGGACTCGCTGCTCTAACGGGCTCTCTCTTGTTTCAGGGCGTCTTCGCTGTGAACGGGTGTGAAGAATTCCAGCAACGGTTACTGCTCCTTTAAGATGACACGGACAGACCCTCCGGATATACTGGTATCTACCGTGTACCGAGAGATCAGAGTCAGCCCGATGCCAGGCGAGCCCAAGACGTACCGAGCGCAGCCGGGCTCCGCACGGCGGGACGCGGGAAAACGTCACTGCCGCAGCTTCGACCGGGTGCAGTCGCCGGAAAGCCAGGGACCCGCAGAACGTGGAGTCGCCAGCCCGGACCTGGCCTGGGATTCGCTGGGGCGCCAGGTCTATGTTCGCTCGTCAGCACCAGACCTGGTGTCCAGCCGGCTCGGCCCCGCCGCTGTCACCGATCCCCGCGATGCCGCCCGGCCCGAGGGCCGGAAGAGGGGTCGGTCCAAGAGCGCGCCGCGGGTCAAGACCACATACCGACCGGTGCCAGTGGAGCTGGGCTCGCCCGAGCCGGAGCCGGAGCCGGAGCGGAGAGGGCGGGAGGCGGTGAGGAGGGTGGACGGGTCGCCCCGGCGGTTACCGAGCCGCGGACGCATGGACGACGTTCACCCGATCAAACTGCAGCCACAACGGGCCGACGCCGGATTTTACCCGCACCCGCCGCCCCTCTCGGTCAGCGACCTTGTCGAGCCGTGCACCGAGGCCCCGGGCCCCCGCTCCGCCGCCGTCACCGCCGGCGTCCACGTTCGCTACCGGATGGATATGCGGCCGCCCGAGGAAGTCGCGCCGCCCGGCCCCCGGGCCTGGCGAGTGGCCCCGGGCCCCACCGAGCCGGGCCGTTGCCTGACGGTGCCCAGCAGCCGGCGGCCACACTGGACCCGTTCCCCCGGCCTGTCCCAGGCGGGCGAGTACTGGACGCTCGCCACGCACGGCTGCTCGCCGCAGATGTGCCGCGGCCGGGCCTTCGCTCAGACGCTACCGGGGCCCGATGCCCGGAGCCACTCGCGGGCCCTGGGTGACAGCAGCCCCTGGCGCCGGGCCCGGGCCTCGCCCATGCACTACCACGACTGGTGGGGTCCACAACCCGCGCCCTGGGCTCCGCTCTCCCCGCATGGGTCCCTGGCCACCGCTCGCCGCCACCACTCCCGCTCCTGGGATGACATGTTGTCACCGGGCCGCCAGCCCGAGCGCGGACATGATTGTCGCAGCTACGAGACGTTACCGCTGTTGGAGCGGGGCCGCCGCCAACCGACCGTGGTCAACCTGTCACGGTCACCGCAGCGCTATGCCGCGCTCTCTCTGTCCGAGGGGTCACTGCTGGAGCGGCTGCAGGGAGAGGGAGGCGCGGGGCCCGGCCGCTCCTGGTATCTCACACCCGAGATCACCATCACCGACAATGACCTGCGGGCTGGCGGCGAGGCGGCAGCGACCCGGGCCGGGGGCCGGCAACCGGCAGACGGAGCCAATGGCCTCAGCGCTTCCTTCAATGACCTGCTATCATGTCAGGGCGAGGCGGGTGGCAGCCCCGGCTCCGGCCCCGGTAAACAGCAACTGGACGATGTGTTGGCCGACCTGGTGATCGATACATGCAAGACCCCGGCACCGCGCGGTCCCACCACCGGCCCCGAACCCGCTCACAGCCTCCTGGAGCAGCTCCGTAAACTGATCGGTGGCGACGACTTGACAGGGGAACTGCTGGGCCCCGAGGCCGAGCCCCGCCTGGCGGCCAATCGGCCCCTCAGCCCCACCTACCCCAGCCCGTGCGGCGTGTCGCCGCCTGAGCGCTGCTCGGATGAGCTGGACACAATGTTATGCTCAAACCCACGCTGCGGCCTTGCAGAGAGTCTGTTCCACGCCCGCTTGTACTTCAAGTCCTGCCACAGTTGCTTCACATATTATTGCAGCCGTGGCTGTCGGAAGGATGACTGGGAGGCGCATAAAGAGGCCTGTGTTTACGGCCGGGTGGCGAGCGCCTGTAAGCGGCTTCTACGATGCTGTCGAGAGGATCCGGCGTCTCACCGCGCCTTCTCCCGTATCGCCCGCATGGGTTACCTGTCCCGCGGCCGCGGAGTGTTGTTCCTCGGATTCCCAAACCCCGGTGCTGCCGACAGCTTTGTGGATCGCGGCCTGAGCAGCTTGTCTCTCGCCCCAACCTACCTGTCTCTACGGGAGCTGCAGGGCTACGCGCCTCACCTGGGCCGTTACCTGGCTGAGGTGCGCGACGCTGGCGCCGCCTACAATCCGGACGAGTGTTTCTTGCTCAACGTGTCGGTGGCGTTGGGACAGAAGGCGCCGGAACAGCCGGAGCCGCGGCTCCAAACTCCCACCGTCCGCCGCTTCGCCAAGATCGCCCTGGCCTCGGGCAGCCCCGACGGGAAGGCGCCGGCGCCGCGGGACGATGAGATGGAGACTCTGATCTTGACCCCGCCGCCGGGCACGGCCGACATGGCGCAGGCGGGAGAAGAAGGTCGCAAAGCCCGGGAGGTTTGTTTCATCAACGTGCAGAGAGAGCTACGTCTCCGTGGAGTCTTCCTGCGCCACGAGTACCCGCACGTTTACCACGATCTTTGCCGCTTCGTGGAGAACAACGAGCGCTTCACACCCACAACCATCTACCCTGTAGACAAGCGTTCCGGTCGACAGTTCATGTGCATGATCATGGCCGCATCAGAGCCGCTCACACTCGACTGGGTTCGTGGACCCAACGTGTTGGACGACATGATGTGACCGCGCCGCCCCCTCCCTGCAACACCCACCCACCCCCCCCCCCTGCCCCCCACACACACACCACACAACCACCCCACTCCCCCCCCCGCCCCACACACACCCCCCATCCCACTCCTCCCCGACCCTCCTCCCCCCCCCCACACACCCCCCCCGCCCCACCACACCCCCCATCCCACTCCTACCCGACCCCCCACTCCTCGCCGACCTGCCCCCCCCCCCCGCCCCCACTCCTCCCCGACCCCCTGCCCCCACTCCTCCCCGACCTGACTCCCCCCCCCCCCGCCCCCACTCCTCCCCCGACCCCCCTCTCTTTTCCCCTCGCCCCCCCATCTCTTCCCCCTCCTCTCCGGCGGCAGGTATTTTCAAGTGTTTTTCATATCTTTGTAGACCAGGTATTTTATAACCAGAGGCCATCGAAACTGAGGCTTTAGGAGGGCGGCCTGATTGTGGGGGGGGGGGGGGGGGGGTGTTGGGGCGGTGGCCCCTCCCCCTACTGACCCCTGGCCACAGTCTGAACATGGGGATCTGTGCGGGGGGGGGGGGGGGGGGCGTCTGTGGAGCCGCTCACGATTGACTGGAGAATTCCTGGGTGGAGGGAACATGGGGGTTCCATTTCCCTCTCACCCTTCTGCAAACGCCCCTGAATGTTCAACAGGAGGGTCAGAGGGCAGGGGTGAAGGGTCAGAGGGCAGGAGAGAAGGGTCAGACGGTGGGCAGACAGGAGGGGGGGAAGGTGAGGGGAAGTTATGGGATGGGGCCAAGGAGCAGGAGAGAGCGAGTGAGGGGGTGGGGACAAGGGAGGTGAGAGTACACAGCCAGGGGGGGGGGGGGGAGGGAGGTGAGAGTACACAGCCAAGGGGGGGGGGGGGGGGTGAGAGTACACAGCCAAGGGGGGGGGGGGGACAAGGGGTGAGAGTACACAGCCCAGGGGGGGGGGGACAAGGGAGGTGAGAGTACACAGGGGGGGGGGGGGGGGGGGGGGGTAATTATTCTAGGTCAGGGCTTCAATGGGAGGGGTTGGGGTCGCTTGATGTGACTCAAGAATGATCACGTAAAGAGATGTTGACCTTTCACCCTCTGGGGCAGTGGGTCACACATTGACCTATTATTGTTGATTTATCACCCATTCCTGATTGACCCAGAGCTGTGTAGGGGGAGGGGGGGGGGAGGGGCGGACCTGTGTGGAGTTGTAGTGAGTTCAGCAGAGTGGTGGTCTGTCAGCTGGATCTGAATTTGCCAACGTTGATTTTAGTAATTGAAGCCAGTGCTATTGTCCAGTCCCCCACACCCCGTCTATGTATTGATATGGTGATCAAACGTTAGCTCATGTTCATAGGGAAATGCTGATCAAAGAATCAAATTGTAAACTAGAATGTCACCCATACCTGGATAATCCCAAGTGTTGAATATCAGGGATGGGGAAATACTATTACAGAGAGAAAACAGATCATTTATTTTAGCAAAATTTAAAGCACTACAAAAATTTAAGAAGGTAAATATATAAAAGAGTGACCTCTCGGTGTCTGGCCCATCTTTACCAGACAGGTTCAACCAACCAGATGTGGAACAATCAAAGATGAGGCTGTTTGAGATCATGTTAATTATGAGACTGGATAATATTTGTAAACAGTAAATAACCTGTTGTCCAGGAACAGTCATGGTGATAGCATTGGATCAGCGTTTATCAGCACCGGGCCTGTACTTGCTGGAGTTTAGAAGAATGAGGGGGAATGCATTGAAACTTACAGATTAATGAAAGCCTTGGATACAGTGGATGTGGAGAGGAGGTTTCCACTAGTGGGAGAGTCTAGGACTAGAGGTCATAGCCTCTGAATTAAAGGACTTTCCTTTAGGAAGGAAATTAGAAGGAATTTCTTTAGTCAGAGGTTGGTGAATCTATGAAATTCTTTGCCACAGAAGGCTGTGGAGGCCAAGTCAATGGATATTTTTAAGGCAGAGACAGATAGATTCGTGATTAGTACAGGGTGTCAGAAGTTATGGGGAGAAGGCAGGAGAATGGGGTTCGGAGGGAGAGATAGATCAGCCATAGGTACACAAAAATGCTGGAGAAACTCAGCGGGCGCAGCAGCATCTATGGAGCGAAGGAAATAGGTGACATTTCGGGCCGAAACCCTTCTTCAGATCAGCCATGATTGAATGGCGGAGTAGACACTTATCACCTATAACTTTCAAACCTGGTCTCTGTATTGTCCAGTGTGCTGAAGCTAAACCTAAATAACAAGGCGTCAGGAGGATATCGTGGGCGTCTGTCCTGCTTAATGTTGGTACAAAAGCAAATTAAAATGTTAGAAAGTCGACAAGCAGTGGCAATCATTTACAGGGATGTGTGGATATCACCAGTTAATTCTGCCAGAAGAAACCTCCCTGTGGCCAGTGTGTGACCTTGGTCAGTGAGTGACAGTGGGCAGTGAGTGACCCTGGGCAGTGGGCAGTGGTCAGTGATGGTCTAGCGGACAGTGACTGACCCTGGGCAGTGGTCAGTGATGGACTAGCAGACAGGCACATTAAAACGGTTATAGATGTTTAAAGTGTTGCCAAAGTGAGTCAGGAATGAAACATTGTAGAAACAATTGTCACCTCCACCGATAGTGGATCCATAGATAGATTTGTAAGAAGAAATTGATAGTTGATCGATTCTGTTCTTGCAGCATGACTGCTGTAAGGAGGCGAGAGAAAGTCTGGAACTGTGGACTGCTCACCCTAGCTCTGTTTTAACAAACCTGGTGCCGTGTTCTAAGCCATGAAAAAGGAACACAGAGATGTGGGAGGTGGGGAGGCAGGGTGAAGCTGGTCAAATTATCAACATGTATGGATGTCAATATCCATGTGATAAAAGTGCCTATGAAAGGTTGTTTCAGAATATGAGGCCTTTGTGGTAGTAAATGTGTGAAACGACAGGCAGGTAGAATAACTAGCTGGTGCTGTCCCTGCCCTGTGAGTGTGTGACTGGACAGTGTAGAGGGAACTTCACTTTGTGCCTAACTGGAATTATTTGAATGCTTAGTCGAGACTTTAAACTAAATCTCCTGCAGTGCATATTGCGCTTCACTGACTGCGACATATTTTAGATAATACATTAAGTCTGGACCAAAGATACTAGATTTGGTCTGGACCATCCATATTCCCATGAGCCTATTTGGAAGCAGGAATTGTAGCAAAGTATTTTAGCTAAAGGAGAGAGACCGGTGGATGTACTGCTACGCTATTCACACATGGCCAGTGAGTGGTTACAGCACCAATTAGGAAAGCTTCACAATGTAGTTGAATATTATCAGGGGAATTGAGTACAAAAGTAGGGAGCTTATAATTATGCTACAATGGGCATTGAAGCGTGGTAATGCTTTGCAAACAGTTCAAAAAAGGTTTATTAGAAGGGTGGAGACAAGAGACTGCAGGTGCTGGAGTCTTGAGCAATAAACAAACTGCTGGAGTAACTCAATGGGTCAGGCAGCTTCTGTGGAGGGAAGTGGACACACCTCGTCTTGGGTCACAAGTCACCTGTCCAGTTCCTCCACAGATGCTGCCTGACCTGCCCAAGCCAACAGCTTTTTTACTAGACCAGTCCCTGGGATGTTAGGTTATATAACACAGAATAGTACAGTCCTGAAACAGGTTGTTCAGCCTACAATGTTTGAGCACAACATCATGTCAGAGTTAACCAACCTGTGACTGCGCATGATCCACATCTCATCTGTTGAGGAAAGGTTGGACCAGGATGAATCTGTACCCACTGGAGTTTATTAGAGTGAGAGGGGCATTGGCAGGGTGGGTGTGGGTCCTAGGACAAGGGGTCAGTGTTTAAAAAAGGAGATGCCTCTGTAACTGGTTCCCAATGGGCAGTGAGAAGGTAATCCCTGAATATTAACATGATAGAGGCAGATAGATCCACGGGAGGAAAGATACCTGGAGTAGAACGGAATCAGCAGTGAGTTTACAACTCTGCCACGATGGTATTAACTGGTGGAGCAACATCAAAGGGCTGAAGGCCCTCAATGACACCGATTTCATGATTTCAAAGAGAGCACAGAAATTCCCCGAGGACACAAAGTGCTTTTGTAACTCAGCAGGTCGGGTCAGGACCCAAAACGTCACTATCCATGTTCTCCAGAGATGCTGCCTGACCCGCAGACTCTGTGAAATGTCACCTATCCACGTTCCCTATTAAACTATAACATGTTTCTATCCCAGAGGGCTTTGGGAGGATGGAAGGAGCTTTAGAAACTCCTGTCAACGTGAAAAGGGTCATGGAAATTCTGGGAGATTTGCTCTGTCTACCCCGCACTGTCCCTGGGAATGTGTGATGGGACAGTGTAGAGGGAGCTGCACTCTGTCTGGAGTAGGGAATGATGACCCTGACCAGAAGGCTCTGCAATAATCAACAACAGTCAGTGGTCTGATGTAAAGCTCAGCCTGTTGCACCTCTGCACCGCACTCCGTCTCTTTCCACCTCTCTCCCGCTCTGTACATCCTCCCTATCACTCTCCTCCACCTCCTTCCCAGCTTCATATTTCCAGCTCTCAATATCTCTCACCCTCCATATCTCCCAATTCTTTCCAGTGTTCCTCTATCTCCTCATCCACCCCCAACCTATCCCCCAACCTCCCCTCTCCCCTCCACCCTCCTCCTTCCCAGCTTCCTACCCTCCCATCCCCCCAACTCTCTCAATATCACCTCACCTCCCCATATCCCCATCCCCCACCTCCCCATTCTCCCCATCCCCCAGTGTTTCCCTCCCCCATCTCTCCTCCCCCTCCCCCCAACCTCCCCCCACCCCCCCATCCCCCCAACCTCCCCCTCCCCCAACCTCCCCATCCCCCAACCTCCCCCTCCCCCCACCTCCCCATCCCCCCACCTCCCCTCCCCAACCTCCCCTCCCCCCAACCTCCCCCTCCCCCCAACCTCCCCATCCCCCCCCCCAACCTCCAACCTCCCCCAACCTCCCCCTCCCCCCAACCTCCCCATCCCCCACCTCCCCTCCCCCCACCTCCCCCTCCCCCCCCCCCCCCCCATCCCCCAACCTCCCCATCCCCCAAAACTCTCCCCATCCCCCAACCCAACCTCCCCATCCCCCCAACCTCCCCCAACCTCCCCCCAACCTCCCCATCCCCCAACCAACCTCCCCATCCCCCCACCCCCCATCCCCCAACCTCCCCACCCCCCAAACTTTTTAACTTCTTAATCTTCCGCTTCAGATGTTTATGGGCTGTTCTCGTGATGTTGTGTCAGACGGCTGGTATAAATGACTGCAAATGCTGCCTCTTGGGATGTACCCAATGTATCGCAGACCTGGCGGAATGTTCCAGAATCTCAGCTGGAGCTGTCTCTCAATGACCTTTGTCTCCCAGATTAGAGACCAGTCTCCAGCAATTAACAGTTCTGGTGAAATCAGCCTGTGATCATGAATGTAATATCAGCACCTCCAGGGATGAAGTGAATACTCTGTGGGTGGCTGGTCTGGTTTTGTCCCGGCCCGGCCCAGCCCTGATTCTGGTCCTCAATCCGTTCCAGGTCTGATCGTGGGCGCTTCTTGTCTTTCAGGATCACTGTAGTTTGTGGTTATTGTGAGAGCAGAGATTTAAATAAACGACACTTCTGATTGTTGGATCTGTCAGCCTGCCTGTGTGGAGTGTGCACGCGCGTGTGTGCACCTGTAAGTGTGCACAGTGGGAAACCCTGCACCGACAGGGGTGGGGTGGGGGTGGGGAGGACTGAGGGTGGGGGAGGGGAGGTGGGAGGACTTAGGATGTGGAGGGGAGCGCAGGCATTATTTGGTTGGAGAACTCACTATTCGTATGAATAACAGTATGAATGTTGATATCCCTAACTTCGAATAATCCGTGCATTCCTCTCCATCCCTCCCCCACCATAGTCACACACGAGCTTCTCGTTCACTCCTAGCCACAGCTAACATCAGTCTATTTCCTTTATCATTGTTACTTTGTTACATATCTTTAATTCATTTGTTCTCTACATCATCTCTCGTTTCCCTTTCCCACGACTTTCAGTCTGAAGAAGGGTCTCGACTCGAAATGTCACCCATTCCTTCTCTCCAGATATGCTGCCCGTCCCGCTGAGTTACTCCAGCTTTTTATGTCTATGATCAATGTAAACTCGCATCTGCCGATCCTTCCTCACAAAATAACCTCCCCGCACTCAGATGCCGGTCCACAAAGGTTGGCACAATCACACTCACACACTCACACACACACTCATTCACTCACACACACACATACACTCACTCACACACACGCATACACTCATTCACACATACTCTCCCACACACGTTCTCACATTCTCACACACTTTCTCCCCCACCTCACCTCCTCTCCCTCTCACACTCTCCATCTGTATTTCTCGGTCTCTGGCAATCTCTCTTGGTCTCATCTTGTTTCCATATCTCTGCCTCCATGCTTGTTGGTCTTTTACTCACTGGCTCTTCCTGTCTGTATATTTGCCCACTGTGTTACCAGTTCCAGATTTCACCATCTCCTCTCTCTCCTTCAATCTATTGCTGCCTCTCTCTCTCTCCTTCAATCTACCTCGCTCTCTGAGTTTGCTCTCCATTTTTGTGTGTATCCATCTATCTCTCTACCCTCTGTGCCCTTCTCTCCTATGTATCTCTTTCTTTCTGACTCTCTTCTCCCTCTCTCTTTCTCCATTATCTCTCCATATATTTCCCTGGTTATTTCTCCCTTGTCTTTCCTGGGGCAGCAATAGACACATCTTCTAACCAACAGCTGATAAAAGCTCAGTGTAGCAATTGTGGTCATTATATAATGGAAACTAAGTGATACTGAAAGGAACCACTTCAGAAACTGGATTTCTGCCCAGACAAATGAGAGGTCATCCTTAGAGTATGGGTTGAATGAAGGAAGAGTGCGACTCCAGGGAGACTTGGTCCATCTCGATAGACCCTTAAAACATCATCAAATAGCTGGCAATGTGCCAAACTATGCAGACTGGCAGCTGAGTGGGGTGAGGTTATTGTGTGAGGAAGGAACTGCAGATGCTAGTTTACATCGATCATAGACACAAAATGCTGGAGTAACTCAGCGGGACAGACAGCATCTTTGGGGAGAAGGAATGGGTGACATTTCGGGTTGAGACCCTTCAGACTGAAGAAGGGTGACATTTTGTGGCTGGCGTGCCCAGGCACTGCTGCGATAAGCCGGGACCTCTGACAGGTGCTGCCCTGTGTACAACAGTTGATGGGTGGATTCGCGGGAGATGAGGGAATGTGGGTGGATGGTGTTGAATTCACTGCCCCAGAGGCAGAACCCTCAGTCACGGGTAAGTGGGAGAGTATTGGGCAGGCCCAGTGGGGGACTACCATTAGTCTGGGGAACTCTTGATGGGCCGAATGGTTGAATGACATGAGAAAAACACAGATACATGGATCAGGCACGATCTCATCCAACAGCAGGCAGGTCTGAGAGTCTAAATATCTCGTTCTCTCTCACTCTCCTCTCTTCATCTTTGTCTCAATCTATCGCTCTTTCTCTGCACACATTCACATCACTCTCTCCATCTCTATGCTCGTTCTTTCTTGCCCATGGAGTAGACCGGTGTATAGTCTGCACACACAGGTTCCAGTGGGGAGATGCAGAGAGACTTGATGGAACATAAGCAATGGAGTTAAATAAATTACCAACACTCCATAGATTTATAACTATTAAATAACTTAAATACCTTCATCCACCTAAGATGATAATAAACACGTTAAAGAGTTTAGACACCAAGTGCTGGAGTAACTCAGCGGGACAGGCAGCATCTCTGAAGAGAAGGAGTGGGTGACATTTCGGGGTCTCGACCCAAATGTTGTATCTATCTTCGGTTTAAGCCTGAATCTGCAGTTCTTTAGTAAACAAGTTAAAGAGTTTGTTCACCATCCTGCAGATAAACAAGACAAACCCTTGCTCTCCCACAGACTTGTGATTAGCCGTCACTTAATGCATGGATACAATCTAAATACTTCACCGGCCACGTTGTATAAGGAGGTGGCTGTTGGTCTAGGAGCAGAATAAGGCCATTCGGCCCATCAAGTCTACGCTGCCATTCAATGGGGAGAGTTGGCGTCAAATGACCGGGGACGCGCACGTTGGACTGGGGCTGGCGGGGCCGCGCATGCTGACGCAGGACCGGGCGGGGCCGCGCGCGCTGACGCAGGACCGGGCGGGGACGCGCACGCTGACGCAGGACCGGGCGGTGACGCGCACGCTGACGCAGGACCGGGCGGGGACGCGCACGCTGACGCGGGGCCGCGCACGCTGACGCAGGACCGGGCGGGGACGCGCACGCTGACGCAGGAAGATGGCGGGGGACGCGCACCCTGACGCAGGACGACCCGGGCCGCGCACGCTGACGCAGGACCGGGTCGGGCCGCGCACGCCGGCCCCAGAGATGGCGGCGGCGGTTGGCGCGGGTTCCCGCGGTTGTGATCGACCCGAACGGGCGTCTTCAAATACATTCTGATCCGGGTCGGGCAGGACGGTGGCCCCGAGATAGACGTGGTGGGGGGGTGGGCGTCCGCCGATTACCATGGTAACCGGGTGGGGAGGGTGGGGTGGGGAGGTGAGGGAGACGGGGGAGTGTGGGGGAGGGAGTGAGGGAGTGGGCGGGGTGGGGAGTGAGGGGGAGGAGTGGGAGGAGGGGTGAGGGAGGGAGTGAGGGGGGGAGGGGAGTGAGGGGGGAGTGAGGGGTGGGGGGTGGGGGGGAGGGAGTGAGGGGAGAGGGAGTGAGGGAGGGAGGGAGGAGGGAGCGGAGTGAGGGGGGGAGGAGGGGGGTGGGGGTGGGTGGGGGGGGGGGGGGGGTGAGGGGAGTGAGGGGAGGGGTGGGGGGGGGGTGGGGGTGGGGAGTGAGGGGGTGGGGAGGGAGAGGGGAGGGAGGGGATAGTGAGGGAGGGGGGATACTGTGACGGGCCTTGTGATTAGTATTAGGCATGTTTTCGGTGTACTGGGTGATCAGATATCCTTATTGCTGAAGTAGTTGTATTTCTTCCTGTCACAGCTGATATCTACGACCAGGTGTCGGCAGAGATTGAGCAGCAAGGTCTGTACTGTGAGTGCCAGGGTGGGGGCCGCATCAGGCACGATAAGCAAGAGAAGAATATACACGTGTACGGATACTCCATGGTGAGTGTGGGCTGTAACTGATGCTGAACCGGTCCAAATATACTGGGATGGCTCTGACTCGATCTCCGGCAAGTGTGTCCAGCCTCGTTCACCCCCATCCCACCGCCATGCAGCTGTTGTGCCCCATCCTCAACATGCATGACTAGCAGGTTTGATCGCAACAGGGCCTTGGTGAAATCAGACAGGCTCCTCTCTTCACAGTGGAGCACTCTTGCTAGGAGGTGGTGCTGTTCATGGGAAGAATCTTCTGGAAGTTTCTGAAGTCTCTATGGGCCAGAGGATAACACGGGGCCGCACACACTGCCCTTGCATAAACCATCAGAGCATTTCACCTTTCTCCTCTTTAGCCTTTTGCCCTAATTAACAGCTGAGGAATGGCAGGGACATCTCGTCTGTGTGGAGCTTCCTGTGAAGGTGTGTTGTGACAGATTGCTCAGTCTGGTAAGAGTAATGCTGTTGGTATTTAGCAGAATGAGGAGGGACCTCATTGTGTGAATGTGTCCACAAGTGGGAGAATCTAGAACCATGGGGACCAGCCTCAGAATAAAAGGATATGCATTTAGAAAGATGCGGATAAATGCCATTGCCACACACGGCTGTGGAGGCCAAATCATCGAGTATTTCTAAAGCAAAGATTGACAGGTTTGTGATAAGTGGCAGCGTTATAAGGAACAGGAGTAGAATTAGGCCATTCGGCCATTCAAGTCTACTCTGACATTCAATCATGGCTAATCTATCTCTCCCTCCTAACCCCATTCTCCTGCCTTCTCCCCATAACCCCTGACACCTGCACTAATGAAGAATCTATCTCTGCCTTAAAATATCCACTGACTTGGCCTCCACAGCCTTCTGTGGAAAAGTATTCCACAGTTTCCCCACCCTCTAACTAAAGACATTTCTCCTCATCTCCTTCCTAAAAAAAACTTTAATTCTGAGGCTGTGACCTCTAGCCCCAGATTCTCACTCTAGTGGAAACATCCTCTCCACATCCACTCTATCTAAGCCTTTCACTATTCTGTATGTTTCAATGAGGTCCCCCCTCATTCTTCTAAACTCCAGCGAGTACATGCCCAGTGCCAACGAATGCTCATCATAGGTTAACCTACTCATTCCAGAGATCACTCTTGTAAACTGGCTCTGGACCTTCTCCAGAGCCAGCACATCTTTCCTCGGATATGGTGCCCAAACTGTGATGACACTGTGGTGGTGTGCCTGATCTCCGATAATGATGAGAAGGCCTAACCGGGAGGAGGTGGCTGATCTGGCCCTCTGGTATCAGGACAACAGCCTCCTCTTGAATGTCACAAAAACTAAGGAGCTGATTGTGGACTTTAGAAGGGCTCAACATCCGAGGACGTACACGCCACTGGAGATAAATGGGACCACTGTGGACAGGGTGAGCTGCTTTAAATACCTGGGGGTCCACATCACAGAGGATCTGACATGGACAACACACACTGCCGCACTGGTGAGTAAGGCAAGGCAGCGCCTTTATCACCTCAGGCAGCTGAGGAAATCAGAGTCTCTCTGAGGATCCTTCAGTGCTTCTACTCTGGGGCTGTGGAAAGCATCTTGTCCGGCAATATCACAATCTGGTTTGGGAACAGCTCTGCCCAGGACAGGAAGGCTCTGCAGAGAGTAGTGCGTTTGGCCGAACGCACTATGGGAACTACAGTCTCCCCCCTGCAGGACCTATACACCAGGAGGTGCAGATCCAGAGCCAGCAACATTATGGGGAACTCCCACCACCCCAGCAACGGACTGTTCCAGCTGCTACGGTCAGGCAAACGCCTCCGCTGTCATGCTGTGAAAACAGAGAGGATGAGACGGAGTTTCTTCCCACAGGCCATCAGGACTGTAAACTCTTATCTCACCAGGGACTAATTTACTGTTGTGTTGTGTCTTTAAAAAAAAAATTCTAACATGTAAATACTGATTCTGTTCTGTAGATTTTGCACAATCCGCAGGCATTGCCACTTTCATTTCACTGCACATCTTGTATGTGTATGTGACAAATAAAGTTGACTTGACTTGAAAATTGCTCACAATATTCTAAATGCGGCCTTACCAGTGCTTTATAGAGCCTCAACATTGCATCCCTGTTTTTGTATACAAGCCCTCTTGAAATAAATGCTACCATTGAGTTTTCCGATTCGACTTGCAGATTATCTTTTTGGAAATCCTGCACCAGCATCCCAAGTCCCTTTGCACCTCCGATTTCTGGATTCTCTCCTATTTAGAAAATAGTCTACGCCTTTATTCCTACTACCAAAATGCATTCTGCTACACTATATTCCATCTGCCACTTTCTCTGCCCACTCTCAACCTGCTAAGTCTTTCTGCAGAGTCCCTGCTTTCTCTACACTACCTTCCCCTCCACCTATTTTCGTATCATCAGCAAACCGCCACAAAACATTAAATCCCCTCTTCCAAATCATTACCACACAACATGAAGAGCAGCGGCCCCAGCACAGACCCCTGCGGAACTCCAAAGGTTATGGGGAGAAGGCAGGAGAATGGGGTTGAGAGCAGTCACGATTGAATGGCAGAGTAGACTCAATGGGCCAAATGGCCTAATTCTTCTCCTATCACGGACTTATTCTGGTGTAGGTTCAATTAACCCTGAGACAGGAACTAGTCTGAGCATGAATCTTGCAGTGACCTCTCCATCAATCCTGCTAACTGCACAAATCCTCTGAGACTGGCAATAGTAGGTGTGCTCTCACTTCATTGCAACTTGCATCAGAAAATAAAGCCCTATTCTGGTAGCATCAAGTAATTGAACGGGAGAATTGGGATCAGACGTTGCTAAAGACACTAAGCCTGCTGGGCCAATCTAGGCCATGTGTTACTGTGCTTCAGCTCCATTTATCTGCCCTTTTTACCCATAACCAATCATCTGTTTACAAGGACTGCCTCTCCAGCGCTCCCTGATGAAGAGAATGGCAAAGATCCGTGACTTCCTGAAAGAAGAAATTCCTCCTTGAGACGACTTACTTTGACACCACGTCCATTGTTGATTCCCCACTGGGGCAGATGTTTAGCATCTCTCCCGTCAACCCCTCAATAAGGTCAGAAGATCATCCTTCATTTTCCACTGCACTTTGGCAGACCCTGTTCAACCTTTACCCCAAACAGTCATATCCCAGGAATCAACCTGGTGAATCTTTAAACTGCTTCCTTGCAAATACATACCTCCTTAAATGCAGAGATCAAAGCCTCCCCTACTACTACAGCTACACTTTCACCAGTACCCTCTGACTAGGTTTCCCTGTCTCTAAACCCTATCCCGTGTATTAAAGGCTATGCTTTCACCTGCCATGCTCTCCACCAGTTGTTCCTGCATGTTAGTTTTCTGTCTTTAGGGAACAGCGTATCGCGTATCAGTATTCTCAGTCATGCAGCATGGAAACAGGCTCTTCGGCCCTACTGGCCCATGCTGACCAAGGTGCCCCACCTGCCTGTGTTTGGTCCATATCCCTCTGAACCTTTCCATGTATCCTTCTGTGGTCTGTCTCGGCTTATAATCAGATGTTCTCTTGCCCCACAACATAAAGCATCTGGCGTCTCTTTGCTTGCATGCAGTCTGTGCTGTGGGATATCGGCACTTGACCATTTGCTGCCTTTATCCTAGTGACTGCATTTGTTTATTTCCCCACAGGGCTTTGGCCGGGCTAAGCATGAAATAACAACAGAAATCCTGAGGGCCAAGTACCCAGACTACACGGTGACCTGGGCAGACGAGGGCTACTGAGATGGGCAAGGGAACACGCCAACTCTGGCCGGCACAGCTGGGCTACCCTCGCTGGGCCCGAGGCCTCCTGATGTAACAAATCATTTGTCCAGAGTTTTGTTGGACTTGTGCTGCCCATTCAACTGATCATGTCTGCTGTGATCCGTGTTAAACTATCATTGAACCTTCATGGTGAGAGAGGTTCACTTTGTCATCAGCTATGTATTTCTGATCCTCATGCATCTTTATTTCCTCCCCCAACACAGCTCGCTGTGTGTGCCGTACTCATTCACCCACCCAACAAGTTGGAGTTTAACAATGCTCCTTGTGTGTGAAAGATTTAATGGATGATAAAAATCAAAGTGTTTCAGGTGATTCAAAGGCTTAGGAGGGTAAATAGAAACCTCTTGTGATGGCAAGACTGGGTAACTGTAGGATTGGGGATAGCACAAGGGAAAGATGAACTTTCTCCCCTGAAGTTTGCTCACTTGAAATATTAAAACTAAATTTGTTCAACCCCTGGTTAAGTGCATTTGTTATAATCCAGGCAGAAACTAATTGATGGTTCATACACCCAGATGAATGGCCGTCCTCAGTTTCATAACATCAAGAATTGAAACCAATTTCTGAGGATTAGGTTGGCAAGTGTGCCGATTGCCCTAATGCAAGCCTGATCCAATACTCAATGTGATCTTAGCCCTCTGTTCTTGTAATCCTTGATTTACCAATAGTAGAAAGATCTGTTCACACCAGCCTTGGGTGTATTCAATAATTCAGCCTTTACAGCTCACTGCATGAGAGAATTATAAAGATTCACAATGATCTGAATGAAGAAATTGCTCCTCCACCTAAAATGGCAGGAAAGGTACCTCCTTTTTCCAGATTCCCCATGAGGAGAAGCATCCGCTCCACATCTCGTACATTTTAATCGATCGCTCTTGTTTTTGTCAGGTCTCGAGTTGTAGCCCAATCTGCATAAACCTTCATCACCAGACGATCTTTCTGAAATCCATTTAATGAGGCTGCTTTTCAATGCACTACGTCTCACTATGTATAAGGAGACAAATACCATGCGCTGTATTGCCCTTGTGATCCCACCAAGACCACGACTTCTTTGCCTATCCATCCACCAACTGCAAGGACACCAATATCTCTCAGAACAGATATTCTGTTGTCTCCATTCAAACAAAATGGTAAACTTGCATTTCCCCACATTTTTCTTTCACAGTTCTCTCCAGCTACATGGTTAATATACATTGGACCACTTGACTGCTTGATTCTATTGCTTTTCTCAATACCCTGCCAGCATTTTACCCAAACTGATGTTGGGTTTACTACATTATTGAAACATAGAAACATAGAAATTAGGTGCAGGAGTAGGCCATTCGGCCCTTCGAGCCTGCACCGCCATTCAATATGATCATGGCTGATCATCCAACTCAGTATCCCGTACCTGCCTTCTCTCCATACCCCCTGATCCCCTTAGCCACAAGGGCCACATCTAACTCCTTCTTAAATATAGCCAATGAACTGGCCTCAACTACCCTCTGTGGCAGAGAGTTCCAGAGATTCACCACTCTCTGTGTGAAAAAAGTTCTTCTCATCTCGGTTTTAATAAACTTACAGAATAGTGAAAGGTATGGATAGAGTGGATGTGGAGAGGATGTTTCCACTAATAATAATATACTTTATTGTCATTATAACTATAACAACATTTCAGGCGCACTGCCCGAGCAGAGCTCCAACGTAACAAATAATAATGACAATGGAAACAGCAAAAGCAGCACGAAAAACTGCCACTAGTGGGAGAGTCTAGGACCAGAGGTCACAGCCTCAGAATCAAAGGACGTTCCTTTAGGAAGGAGATGAGGAGGAAATTCTGTAGTCAGAGGGTGGTGAAACTGAGGGATTCTTTGACACAGAAGGCTGTGCAGGCCTTCAATGGATATTTTTAATGCAGGGATAGATAGATTTTTGATTAGTATAGGTGTCAGAGGTTATGGGGAGAAGGCAGGAAAATGGGGTTAGGCGGGAGAGATAGATCAGTCACGATTGAATGGCAGAGTAGACCTATGGCCTAATTCTGCTCCTATCACTTTTGACCATATGAGTGAACTGAGCATGTAGCCAGGGTGGTGTGGGTCTCTGATGATGCTAGCTGCTATTGAGGCAGCAACTTCTGTAAATCCATTTGAAGGTGGGGAGGTCAGTGCCCATCATCGACTGGGCAATGTTCACCACTTTTTGCAGTTATCTTCACTCCTTGGCGAACAAGTTGCTGAACCAGGCCGTAACACTATTAATATGAGCTCTACCCCCTCCCGTTTTCGTTTAGTCATTTTATGCTGCGTTTTATTAAACACTCCCAGTCTTCTGGCCTTCACCATAAATTCAATTTGATATTATCCTTAGCATTAGCAATGGAGGCATCATTTTACTTAAGTTTACTTAAAAGAATATTACTTGTTATGAATTAAAACATCTCTGATGCCTATCACTGTTTAGCTCCCCATTTACCATATAATCAATTTCCCAATCCATGTTAGTCAATTCTGCCATCGTAACATGGTTGAAGCCATTAATTTCAGATCTATGTTTTCTCAATCTGCCTGACCCGTTGACTTACTCCAGCACTTTATGTCTCTTTTGGTATAAAATTCTATCATGTTGTATTCACACTCTCTGGAACATCAATGAGATCAATAATTAATCCTGTATGCTCATCAGAGGTTGAGTAGCCTGATCCCTGGTAGGTTCAACAATATATTGTCTTAATAAGCTGTCCTAAATACACTCCACACGTTGTCCTCAAGGCTCCATTTGCCAGTTTGATTTCTCTGATCAATATGAATCAAGAAATTGTTCATGATTATTCTTGCAAGTCTAGCTTTAGTTATACTGAGTCCTATGAAGTAGCCACAACTACTAGATCATGTCCATCAGTGACTTGTTCCACTTAGTGATTCTTATCTCCGCCCAAAGTGAGGCAAATGATCTTCTGACTGCTCTACCCCTGGCTGACTACCAGTTCTGCTCGGATATTAATCCAGAGATTATTACCAGTAGAGTTTTAATTTGGACCCTAACTGTTCACATTCCTTCAGTAGAACCTCTTACTTGCTATTGGTACCATTACACATTAACAATTGGATCTTTGCCTTCCCACCAAGTCCCTCTCCAACACTGAGACTATTCCGCAACTAGTGGGAGGACAGGACTTGTGTTGGTCATGCAATAGATTGGAGTTCAAGGTAAATATTTGAGGAACTTTGTCTCTGTATTGATGAGCAGGGAGGGAGAAAATGACCTCCTGGACACAATCACATGCTTTAGAGTAAATACTTTAGAATTGACACATGGTCAGGCTGGGAGGAAGTGAGTGTGAGTGAGGCAGGTACAGGAATCCAGGAGTTGGTGTGAAGAAATGAGTTTCTTCAAAGCTGGTGGACTAGTGTGAGGCCGATGGGGAAGGTGAGCAAGCTGGCTGTGGCATTGGTGTATGGAATCTATTCAAGTAGAGGAAGCAAGTCATATAATGATCACAGCACATAAGTGGGCCATTTGGCCCATCATGCTTGTTGTGTATCTCTATGGATGGTATAGAGAATGCTGCCATCTGCAATCAGGAGCTGGAGAACCACAGGATCAGTTAGCTACAGCAGCATTTGAGGGATATCTCCACTGGACTTGAGAAAGAGCCGGAGATTCCCATTGTCATTGACCACACAAGGATACGGGTGGGACTTGGAACAAGGTTCTGCTGTGAAAGCTTGAGCATTTGGGGATTAAATTAAAAAGCAGAATCTCTGGATGAATACCTGGGACGGGGGCAATTTGTTCAGGATTATTGGTATCAGGGAAATGAAGGTGTAGCTCAAAGGCCATTGTGTGGGAGAGCTGGGTGTTCATTTGAGGAACACTGCTGTCAGTAATGGAATGGGATGAAGCATCTGGGAGAGCGCTCGAGTGAGTTGGATAACGAGGGAGGTAGAAAAGGCTTTAAGATGAACTAGATCCAAGTGGGAACCTAAAGAGAACAAAGGGGGAGCAATGCAAGAAATGGATTGGGGTAAGAATAACCAAATTGTATCGGGCATACAGGTGTAAATGGCACCACCATAGCCAGACCCAACATTAACATATTTAATTATCATTTTATTGTGTGTTGATAGGGAGGGTTGTGGTTTTATTTTGATGGTGGTAACGTATATTTTACAGCCTTAGCTTTTGCTGACAATGATTGAGACAGTGCTGGAACAACTCAGTGGGTCAGGCAGCATCTGTGGAGAAACTGGGCGGGAAGTACTGAGCCGAGCTCCTACTCGCACGAGGGGCTGAATGGCCTCCTCCTCCTCCTCCCTCTAGCGTGCTACAGGGTGAAGGAACGGTGAGGTGGCAGGTGTCTAGTTTTACAACAATTTCAACTCGGTGACCCCGTGTGTTTATCAGCAATTACAGCATTACTTCATAGCACCAAACTCACTCCTAATGAAGCTCGCTGTCAGTAGACTGTGCTTTAGGATTAAGCTAGCGTAGAGAATGCATTCATTCCTTCTGATTACACAGATATTTTGGAGTTTGCTGTGGAATCCAGGGGCTGACAACAATTGTTAAACCCCCACATCCATGTGACGGGCAGTGAATGGGGAAAGGGCTGGTCATCCAGGGAGAGTCGAGAGGGAAAGCCATGTAGTGCGTTCAATAATCGCTGCCATAACTGTGATTAAACATGAGCTATAAATGGGTTGGGGTAAGAATAACCAAATTGTATCAAGGGCATACGTGTAAATGGCACCACCATAACCAATGGGAGCTGCAGAGACCCGGCGTGGCTTAAACAGTCTCAGGACTTACCATCACCCGCCGGGGCTTTAACATCGGAGCCCCAGTTCGCCTCGACACTGCAGTTGGACTGCTGGACCACGGGAGAAGGAACAAAGGGAAGAGATAAAGACTTTACCTTCCATCACAGTGAGGAGATGTTGGAGACTCATTGTGATGGATGTTTATTTAAACTGTGTTAAGTGTGGGTCTTGGATTGTTTTGTAATGTAAAAAACTGTAGAAATGATATTTCGTTCAAACCTAGGTTTGAATGACAATAAATTGCATTCTATCCTAAAAGTCTAAGAAGGCAAGAACTTGGAGCAGGAGGAGGCCATTCAGCCCCTCTGCTAGCTCCACTAGTCAGTAATGGCTGAGCTTTAATCTCCCACTGAATCCAAAAATGTATCCCTCTTCTAAGTGGCTAAACACACAATATGTCATAAACCCTTTAAGCTGTAAGATGTATCTTTTCTTGAACAGAAATTCTTAAAAAGGCTGAGATGTTATTTCCATTAATGACCCGCCCTGTGATATGTGTACAAGGACACCCAGATCCTTCTGAAAACCAGCACCATTTAATTCAGAAACATTCTGCTTTTATGTTTGTTGCCTGATATTTTCCACATTCTGCTCCTGCCATTCTTTTAGCCTCTCTAGTTCCATGAAGCATAGAATCCAACTCTGTGTTGCAGTTGTACAAAGGCTGTAGTGGATCACCTGCACAGAGTTCCAATCAGCTCACTGCAGGGAGGGTATGTGGAGCTGGGGCTAGTAGAGTCTACTAGTGGAGCTGGAGATAGTAGAGTCTACTAGTGGAGCTGGAGATAGTAGAGTCTACTGGTGGAGCTGGAGATAGTAGAGTCTACTGGTGGAGATAGTGGAGATAGTAGAGTCTACTGGTGGAGATAGGAGTCTACTAGTGGAGATAGTAGAGTCTACTGGTGGAGATAGTAGAGTCTACTGGTGGAGATAGTAGAGTCTACTGGTGGAGATAGTAGAGTCTACTAGTGGAGATAGTAGAGTCTACTGGTGGAGATAGTAGAGTCTACTGGTGGAGATAGTAGAGTCTACTAGTGGAGATAGTAGAGTCTACTGGTGGGGATAGTAGAGTCTACTGGTGGAGATAGTAGAGTCTACTGGTGGAGATAGTGGAGTCTACTGGTGGAGATAGTGGAGTCTACTGGTGGAGATAGTAGAGTCTACTGGTGGAGATAGTAGAGTCTACTGGTGGAGATAGTAGAGTCTACTGGTGGTGCTGGAGATAGTAGAGTCTACTGGTGGAGATAGTAGAGTCTACTAGTGGAGATAGTAGAGTCTACTAGTGGAGATAGTAGAGTCTACTAGTGGAGATAGTAGAGTCTACTGGTGGAGATAGTAGAGTCTACTGGTGGAGCTGGGGCTAGTAGAGTCTACTGGTGGAGATAGTAGAGTCTACTAGTGGAGATAGTAGAGTCTACTGGTGGAGATAGTGGAGTCTACTGGTGGAGATAGTAGAGTCTACTGGTGGAGATAGTAGAGTCTACTGGTGGAGATAGTGGAGTCTACTGGTGGAGATAGTAGAGTCTACTGGTGGAGATAGTAGAGTCTACTGGTGGAGATAGTAGAGTCTACTGGTGGAGATAGTAGAGTCTACTGGTGGAGATAGTAGAGTCTACTGGTGGAGATAGTGGAGTCTACTGGTGGAGATAGTAGAGTCTACTGGTGGAGATAGTAGAGTCTACTGGTGGAGATAGTAGAGTCTACTGGTGGAGATAGTAGAGTCTACTAGTGGAGATAGTAGAGTCTACTGGTGGAGATAGTAGAGTCTACTAGTGGAGATAGTAGAGTCTACTGGTGGAGATAGTAGAGTCTACTAGTGGAGATAGTAGAGTCTACTGGTGGAGATAGTGGAGTCTACTATTCAATTCAATTCAACTTTAATGTCATCGCACAAATACAAGTGGAGATAGTAGAGTCTACTAGTGGAGATAGTAGAGTCCACTAGTGGAGATAGTAGAGTCTACTGGTGGAGCTGGAGATAGTAGAGTCCACTAGTGGAGATAGTAGAGTCCACTAGTGGAGCTGGGGAAACTTTTTCACCCAGAGAGATGTGAATTCCCTGCCATAGAGGGCAGTGGAGGCCAAATCACTGGATGGATTTAAGAGAGAGTTAGATAGAGCTTTAGGGGCTAGTGGTATCAAGGGATATGGGGAGAAGGCAGACATGGGTTATTGATTGGGGACGATCAGCCATGATCACAATGAATGGCGGTGCAGGCTCGAAGGGCCGAATGGCCTACCTCTGCACCTATTTTCTATGTTTTTATGAAGGGCCGAATGGCTGACTCCTGCATCTATTTTCTGTTTCTATGAGTTGGATTGGAATTGGCATTTACAAAGGAACAAAAATTGTCATGGAGCATTTTTTTGAAAAGAGTCAACTATTTATTCAGCATTAGTTCACCTGTCGCTGGATGTGTCTGGTCATTTTGACCCTAGCCACAGGCAATCAGCCACACAGGCCATGCCAAGCATCAGTGTGGTTGGTCCTCATTGTAGGCAGCACTGCGTTCCAATGCACCAATGATATTCCTACGACACCTCCGTGGATTCCTCCTTGGCTGAAGGTTGCAAGAGTGTACTGCAGGGGTGCAACTCTGCACTGGCACCTTGCTTCAAACCCTGACCCATATGCACTGAACTTCATTGTCCACGGTCCCCACAGGCATCCTGAGCTGACAAAACGTGCAATGAAAATGCTGCTGTCCTTCACACTAGAGTCTGTTGTACCAGGGCATAGTGCCAGGCCTTCAGGTACCAGGGAACCCCCCCCCCCCCCCCCCCGACAGTAGTGACCACGTGCCCCATCTACAGGCCGTGGGCACTCTGCCTCCAGTCAGTGGTGGCCACAAATGCCTCTGGTACCAGGGCCATGGACATCATGCCCCCTACCTGTAATGGCCACAGGTGTCAGATGGTCCAGTACAGGTGCCTCAGCTGCAGGACCAGGGTCATGGGCACAGGGCTGTTTGTCACTGCTGTGTGTCCTGGTTCTGTGCTGAGCCTTGCTGATCACGCATCTCCCAGGTTATCTCCTGTTTTACAACTAAACTTTGGCCAGCCATCCCCAACACAATGTTTACAAGATATCAAGGAGAGATAAAGCAGCATGTTGTAAATCCTCATGTCAAAGACCAATACTACATCTTGTACTGCTCAAAGATTGGCAGCTCTCTGGGAGGCGCCAGAGGAACTTGGTTCACACACATACACGCACACATGCCCCCACACACATACACGCACACATGCCCCCACACACATACATGCACACATGCCCCCACACACATACATGCACACATGCCCCCACACACATACACGCACACATGCCCCCACACACATACACGCACACATGTCCCCACACACATACACGCACACATGCCCCCACACACATACACGCACACATGCACACCACCACACACATACACGCACACATGCCCCCACACATACATGCACACATGCCCCCACACACATACACGCACACATGTCCCCACACACATACACGCACACATGTCCCCACACACATACATGCACACATGCCCCCACACACATACACGCACACATGGCCCCCACACACATACACGCACACATGTCCCCACACACATACATGCACACATGCCCCCACACACATACATGCACACATGGCCCCCCACACACACATACACGCACACATGTCCCCACACACATACATGCACACATACACATGCACACACACATACATGCACACATGCCCCCACACACATACATGCACACATACACATGCACACACACATACATGCACACATGTCCCCACACACATACATGCACACATGCCCCCACACACATACACGCACACATGTCCCCACACACGTGTACGCACACATGCCCCCACACATACATGCACACATGCCCCCACACACGTGTACGCACACATGCCCCCACACACATACACGCACACATGCCCCCACACACATACACGCACACATGCCCCCACACACGTGTACGCACACATGCCACCCACACACATACACGCACACACATGCCCCCACACACATACACGCACACATGCCCCCACACACGTGTACGCACACATGCCCCCACACACGTGTATGCACACATGCCACACACACACATACATGCACACATGCCCCCACACTCGTGTACGCACACATGCCCCCACACGTGTAAGCACACATGCCCCCACGCACACATGCTACCCACACACGTATACACACACATGCCCCCACACACATACACGCACACATGCCCCCACATGGGTTGCTGGGTTGAAGTTCCTGAACCCCCTCCTGTGGGAATGCTTTCATCAGCGGAACGGCAGCGTTTCAAGGCAGCAGCTCACCGCCGCATCAGCAGTGATTGGGGATGGGTAATAAATCTTGGCCTTGACACTAGATGTTGAAAAATGTACAAAGATTATTTTAAAAAACTGTCATAGATTAAGCAAAGCAATGCAGTTGAGGTTAAAGTTACTGCAGGTGTTGATAAAAACCAAGCTGACAGTGAAATAGGGGGTGTTAAAGATGATTAAAGTTCACCCTTTATCAAAGTGCATTCCGTTCCCTGCTTGCTTTGAGACGCAGTCATTACACAGCAAGAGCTTCCCCATGTCTCTCTGCAATCGTCTGTTACTGCTGCTACTCCCATGTCGTCTCTGGGGTGAGTTCTTGCTCATTTTTAACCCGTCTTTCCTTTTGCTGGGTTTAGGAATGGTCTAGAACGCTAGAATTCTTTAATTTGTTACGTACTCGACAAGGACTTGAATAGTGTGTGTGTTGTGTTATTTGAACAACACCAATTGTAGAGTGATATAATGGAGGTGTTTAAAGGTGTCAAGCGTCTTTTCCAGCTCCAAGGTCTGGGATGATGGTGGATTAAGTGTCAGGATTTTGTACCAGAAGACGGGGAAGAGCTGAGGCTAGTTGGTTACTGAAACAGATCGCATCAACAATGTGACTGTGACAGGGTGGGTGGATAAAACTGAGGGTGAAGCCACTGGGAAAACGCAATGAGAAGGGTTTGCCTGTCTGGGAGGTGAATGACAATCTATCTGAAACCTTCAGTGTAACCCCCAGCCATGTTTAGTGATCTTACTTTGCCAGCATCACCACATACAACCTCCCACTCACTCCACAATGTTTTTACAATGGAGCGGCTGGGCTTGTATTCTCTGGAATTTAGGATGAGAGGGAATCTTAGTGAAACATATAAGACTATTAAGGGTTTGGACACGCTAGAGGCAGGAAACATGTTCCCGATTTTGGGGGAGTCCAGAACCAGGGGCCACAGTTTAAGAATATGGGGTCGGCCATTTAGAACGGAGATGAGGAAACACTTTTTCACCCAGAGAGTTGTGAATCTGTGGAATTCTCTGCCTCAGAGGGCGGTGGAGGCCGATTCTCTGGATGCTTTCTAGAGAGAGTTAGATAGAGCTCTTAAATATAGCGGAGTCAAGGGATATAGATGACTGGCCTGAACTTCTTGGTAACTTCTACACTTCATCTACACTTGCCAGAAAACACGGTGGTGCAGCGGGTGGAGCTGCTGCCTCACAGCGCCAGAGACCCGGGTTTGATCCCGACTACGGGTCCTGTCTGTGCGGAGTTTGCACATTTCTCCCCATGGCCACCTGGGTCTTTTCCGTGTGTTCCAATTTCCTCCCACACTCCAAAGACGTGCGGGTTTTTTAGGTTAATTGGCTTCTGTAAATTGTGTTAGGGTACGGGGTGATCGCCGTTCAGCGCAGACTCGATGGGCCGAATGGCAGTGGGTGGTGAGGGGACAGTGAGGAATGTAGATAGGGATGGGCAGTGAGATAAGGAGGAGTGGACATCAGCAGTAAATTAGCTAACAGGGCAATCATGCTTTTATTGGGCCTGATTTTACACTAAAGGTAGTCTTGATGGTTTCTCCATCTACTGTCAGACCAGAACATTGTACAGAGTGTACATTGGTGAGTGTGTACACTGGGGAGAGTGTACATTGGTGAGTGTGTAAGTGTGTACACTGGTGAGTGTGTACACGGGAATATACGCTCTGGGAGAGTGTGTACACTGGTGAGTGTGTACACGGGAATATACGCTCTGGGAGAGTGTGTACACTGATGAGCGTGTACACACTGGGAGTACTGACACTACACTTATTGTGGGCTAAAGCTGTCTGTTTTCTTGCAGCAATCTCCTGCAATTTTGAAGTAGATTTGTGTGAATGGGAAGTAAATGGAGCGCTGGGTCCCAACTGGACGGTGGGCAGCGGGAACACAACAGACCAGGCCCCAATGTACGATCACACTATTAACGTGAGAGGTAAGGGCACCCCAGTGGTAAACACTTTCCCACTGAGACCAAATACACCTGCACCTTCCACATGTGAAATCACCAACAGTTAAATGATATAATCAGAGTCATGTGTCCGGGCGCAGAGTGATCATAGTGTGACAGAATTCCATGTTCAATTACAGAAATACAACGTAATGGCCTAACGTACAGGGTGAGTGTGTACACAGGAGTGGGTGTGTACACTGGGGTGTGTGTGTACACTGGGGTGTGTGTGTGTACACTGGGACTGGGGTGTGTGTGTGTACACTGGGGTGAGTGTGTGTACACGGGTGTGTGTGTGTGTACACTGGGGTGTGTGTGTGTACACTGGGGTGAGTGTGTGTACACGGGTGTGTGTGTACACTGGGTGTGTGTGTACACTGGGGGGGGGGGTGTACACTGGGGTGTGAGTGTGTACACTGGGGGGTGTGAGTGTGTGTGTACACTGGGGTGTGTGTGTGTACACTGGGGTGTGTGTGTGTACACTGGGGTGTGTGTGTGTGTACACTGGGGTGTGTGTGTGTGTACACTGGGGTGTATGTGTGAGTGTACACTGGGGTGTGTGTGTACACTGGGGTGTGTGTGTACACTGGGGTGAGTGTACACTGGGGTGTGTGTGTGTACACTGGGGTGTGTGTGTACACTGTGAGTGTGTACACTGGGGTGTGAGTGTGTACACTGGGGTGTTTGTGAACACTGGGGTGTGAGTGTGTACACTGGGGTGTTTGTGAACACTGGGGTGTGAGTGTGTACACTGGGGTGTTTGTGAACACTGGGGTGTGAGTGTGTACACTGGGTGAGTGTGTGTGTACACTGGGGTGTGTGTGTACACTGGGGATTGGTCAGAGTTGATACAACATTAGAATAAATTGTGGGAAGAACTGGTGTCTGTCATCACTCAGTGGGAATCGTTACTCCAGTGAAAGGCTAAACATTCCTGGCGCAGGCAGCCCATAGGGTAAAATAAAATAAGTCTGCCTGGGACAAAGAAGAACTTATGAACTTAAGGATAAATCCAGACACCCTAATCTTGAATCATAAATAAAGAAGTTCAGTGGAAAGTTACTGAACTCTGGATCACCTTGTAAATAACTGCGTGGCTAACCTTGCTTCGATGCTATCAAACATAATTTAATAATACTGCATGTTTTGAATCAGGAGAGCAGGCTCTTCCTTGACTGTTCTTGCCTGGCAAGTTATTGCAAATAAAGTAGTTACTGTTTGATGGCCACTAGCGTCTCATGTGAATTGTTCCAACAAAATGCCATTGGAGGCTTGTACATTGAACGTGTTCTCACCGTCTCCGTTACGCTGCCGCTCAGCACTCACCCTGCATCTTCCTTTCCTCACCACAGGTCACTACCTGTTCGTGGGTCCGACGTCAGGGAACCACGTTCAGGCCACTGCCGGTCTCATCTCCCGGCTACAGACAGCCTCCGCCTGTCACCAATGCCTAGCCTTCTGGTACTACATGTACGGCCCCAAGGTCGGTAAGTCAGCAGTCAACCCACCAAACACACCTGGAAACAAGCTGGTGTTCATTCACACTGACCCTCACACTGACCTTCACACTGACCCTCACACTGACCCCCCACTGACACTCACACACACACTGACCCTCACACTGACCCCCCACTGACCCTCACACTGACCCTCCACTGACCCTCACACTGACCCCCCACTGCCCCTCACACTGACCCTCACACACACACTGACCCTCACACTGACCCCCCACTGACCCTCACACTGACCCTCACACACACACTGACCCTCACACTGACCCCCCACTGACCCTCACACTGACCCTCACACTGACCTTCACACTGACCCCCCACTGACCCTCACACTGACCCTCACACTGACCTCACACTGACCCTCACACACACACTGACCCTCACACTGACCCTCCACTGACCCTCACACTGACCCCCATTGGGATCGGACTGCTCGGTGCTGTCCCCCTGGGCAGATCTGGGTAGATTGGATGTGCAGAGGATGTTCCCATTAGTGGGAGAGTCTAGGACTAGAGGTCACAGCCTCAAAATTAAAGGACATTCTTTTAGGAAGATGAGGAGAAATTTCTTTAATCAGAGGGTGGTGAATCTGTGGATTTCTATGCCACAGACGGCTGTGGAGGCCAAGTCAGTGGATATATTGAAGGCAGAGACAGATAGATTCTTGAATAGGGCGGGTGTCAGGGGTTGTGGGGAGAAGACAGGAGAATGGGGTTAGGAGGGAGAGATAGATCAGCCATGATTGAATGGCAGAGTAGACTTGATGGGCCGAATGGCCTTACGACCCTGTGCCTGGGCTGGGATGCAGTGACAGAGTGGTCAGTGTGGGTCACTGTGGTCCAGGACCTGGGCGTGTGTGGCCGTCCAAGAAGATGGGGTCAGACGCCCCCTGCGCCCTCTTAGCCACGCCCCTCACTGGCCGCACCCCTGGCCATACCCCCCCCCTCAGTCCCTCCCCCATCCCCTCCCCCCCCTCAGACCCTCCCCCCCCCCCCCCTCCCGCCGATCGGTGTCTCTGGGGGGAGTATCTGTGAGTGAAGCCGTGACCCCACAGGTGACCTGAGGCTGAAGGTGCAGCAGCGTGGCCAGGGGGAGGCGCTGCTGTGGAGCCGAGCGGCCTCGCAGGGCAACGAGTGGAGACGTGGGTACCTGACCATCGCCCCCCAACTCCGATACTTCCAGGTAATGTACCCCGACCCAACCCCACCCTGACCCCCACCCTGACCCCGACCCTGACCCCGACCCCGACCCTGACCCCAACCCCGACCCTGACCCCGACCCTGACCATGACCCCGACCCTGACCCCGACCCCGACCCTGACCCCGACCCTGACCCCAACCCTGACCCCGACCCTGACCATGACCCCGACCCCAACCCCAACCCTGACCCCCAACCCTGACCCCGACCCCAACCACGAACCCAACACTGACCCCCCAGTCCCGACCCTGACCCCAACCCTGACCCCCAACCCTGACCCCAACCCTGACCCCAACCCTGACCCCCAACCCTGACCCCGACCCTGACCCCCAACCGTGACCCCCAACCCTGACCCCGACCCTGACCCCGACTCCCAACCCTGACTCACACACTGACCAGCGTGGCCAGACTCAGTGGTCAGCCCACACTGATGGGCATCTTCTGTTGGTTGCAGCTAATATTTGAAGGGAGCAGGACAGACGGTTGGGGGAGCATTGCCATTGATGACATCAGTGTGGTGGGAGGGAGTTGTGAACCACAGCAGTTCTGCAGCTTTGAAGCCGACTCTTGTTCCTTCACATCGACGGGAGCCCGGACCTGGCAGCGGGAGAGCGGGGACTCAGGGACAAGAACCAAGAACCGGCCGCCCATCGACAGCACCCTGGGGACAGAGCAAGGTCAGCATAACCTTCCCATCCTCACCGCTGCACCACCCTCACAAACAGAGCACACTGGCCTCTCACACTGGGACAGTGCACACACTGGGACACTGTACACACTGGCCTCACACACTGGGACACTGTACGCACTGGGACACTGTACACACTGGGACACTGTACACACTGGCCTCACACACTGTGACACTGCACACACTGGGACACTGTACACACTGGGACAGTGCACACACTGGCCTCACACACTGTGACACTGCACACACTGGGACACTGTACACACTGGGACACTGCACACACTGGCACACTGCATACACTGGCCTCTCACACTGGGACACTGTACACACTGGCCTCACACACTGGGACACTGCACACACTGGGCCACTGCACACACTGGGCCACTGTCCACACTGGGCCACTGTACACACTGGGACACTGCGCACACTGGGACACTGCGCACACTGGGACACTGCGCACACTGGGACAGTGCACACACTGGCCTCGCACACTGGGACACTGCGCACACTGGCCTCACACACTGGGACGCTGCACACACTGGCCTCACACACTGGGACGCTGCACACACTGGGACGCTGCACACACTGGCCTCACACACTGGGACGCTGCACACACTGGGACACTGTACACACTGGGTCAGTGCACACACTGGCCACACACACTGGGACACTGTGCACACTGGGACAGTGCACACACTGGCCTCACACACTGCGACGCTGCACACACTGGCATCACACACTGGGACACTGTACACACTGGCCCCACACACTGCGACGCTGCACACACTGGCCTCACACACTGGGACACTGTACACACTGGCCTCACACACTGCGACGCTGCACACACTGGCCTCAAACACTGGGACACTGTACACACTGGTCTGTGGACACTGCACACAATATATACAAACAAGAAACTGCAGATGTTGGTTTACAAAAAATGGCACAAAGTGCTGGAGTAACTGCTTCAGGACCTGAAATGTCACCTGTCCATGTTCTCCAGAGATGCTGCTTGAGTTACTCCAGCGCAGGGGGTGGTGGGGTAGGAGAGGGGAGGGGGTGGTGGGGTGGGAGGGGAGGGGGTGGTGGGGTGGGAGGGGAGGGGGGTGGTGGGGTAGGAGGGGGAGGGGGCTGTAGCCTCGTCGGGAACCTCTGTGCATGCCGGCCTCAGGCGGTACCATGTCCGTGTGGAGGGGGCAGCACCTCACTGGGGCAGTGTAGAGGGAGAGGGTGGCTCCCTGCTGCTCCCCCACTCCATGCCCTTGGTGGGCCATGGGGGGTTTGGGGGAGGGGGCTAGGGGGGGGGGGGGGGGGGCAGGGCCGGGTCCATTGCCCCGGAGGTCAGGGTTCCCACTGGGCAGACGACTGACCGATGGTATTTGCTGCAGGACACTACATGTTGGCCGACACCAGCCACCGGCCACTCCCCACCAGTCAGCGGCTGCAGCTGGTGTCAGAAACCCAACACCCCCCCTGGACATCGCCTGCCTACAGTTCCGTGTACACACCAGCGCCGACAGCCCAGGTAACCCCCCTCCCCTCCCCCAACCTGAACCCCCCTCCCCCTGCCCCCCCATCCCAGCTGCTCCCACACCAGTGCCGACAGCCCAGGTAACCCCCCTCCCCTCCCCCAACCTGAACCCCCCTCCCCCTGCCCCCCCTTCCCAGCCCCTCCCACACCAGCGCCGACAAGCAAAATGTATTAAAAATCTGACAATCTGCACTTTAACCACATGTGATTTTTTTCTATTACAAATCTCAACTTGTGGAGTACAGAGGCAAACAAATAAATGATGGGTCTTTGTCCCAAACATTATGGAGGGCACTGTATTAACAAGGGAATTAAATGTAACATCTCCAAGTGTACGGATGACACAAAGCAGTGTGAGCTGTGATGAGGACGCTATGAGGCTGCAGAGTGACTGGGATAGGTTGGGTGATGCAGTATAATGTGGATAAATGTGACGTTAGGAAGGCAGATTATTGTCTGAATGGTGTCAGATTAGGAAAAGGGAGGTGCAATGAGACCTGGGTGTGCTTGTACACCAGTCAATGAAAGTAAGCAAGCAGGTACGGTAAGCAGTGAAGAAAGCTAATGGCATGTTGACCTTCATTGTGAGAGGATTTGAGATAAGGCAATTTTGAAGGTTGACGAATAAAACTGATTGATTGATTGATTGATGAGATGTGATCTTATAGAAACATGTAAAATTCTTAAAGGATTCGACAGGGTAGATGCAGGAAACATGTTCCCCATGTTGGGGGAGTCGAGAACCAGGGGTCACAGTTTAGGAATAAAGGGGAGGCCATTTGGGACCGAGATGAGGAAAAACGTTTTCACCCAGACAGTTGTGAATCTGTGGAATTCTCTGCCACAGACGGCAGTGGAGGCCAATTCACTGGATGGTTTCAAGAGGGAGTTAGATTTAGTTATTTGGGCTAAAGGAATCAAGGGGTATGGGGAGAAAGCTGGAACGTGGTATTGATTTTAGATGACCAGCCATGATCATATTGAATGGTGGTGCTGGCTCGAAGGGCCGAGTGGCCTGCTCCTGCAACTGTTTCTCTGTGTTTCCCTGAACCCCCCACTGCCCTTGTCCCCCCCCTCACCCTCCCTATTCCCCCCACCCCCACCACCTGCTGCATGTCCGTGCCCACACCTGTGCCGACAGCCCAGGTAACGGCCTGACCCCCACCCACCTGTCCCCAGGTAACCCCCTGGTCATTCTGCCCCCCCCACCGTGAGTACAGGTTTGAGAAACTAAACCTCCCCCTTATCTGACCCGTCACAGATAAGGTTAGATCAGGTTGAAGCTCCTCCCCCCCCCCCCCCCCCCCCCCCCCCCCCCCGGTACAGACCCCTCCCCCTGTGTACAGACCCCTCCCCCTGTGTACAGACCCCACCCCCTGTGTACAGACCCCTCCCCATATACGGAATGTTCCGGTTCTTGCTCCAACAGGTTCGCTGGACGTCTACATGGAGGAAGACTTGCAGACGAAGCGTCTGGTCTGGACCCTGGACACTGGCCCGCTCCAGACGTGGACCCTGGCCAGAGTGGGGGTGCACACGACACACGACTGGAGGGTAACTGACCGGTAGCGCCACACCGCCCCTCCCCCTCCCCTTCACACGACCCCCATGCATCATGATCTGGCCAGAGTGGGGTGCACATGTCTGGAGGGTAACTGACCGGCACCTCCACCGACTGGGGGTCACTGGGGGCGGGGGTCACTGGGGGCGGGGGTCACTGGGTCACTGGGGGCGGGGGTCACTGGGGGGCGGGGGTCACTGGGGGCGGGGGTCACTGGGGGCGCGGGGGTCACTGGGGCGGGGGTCACTGGGTCACTGGGGGCGGGGGTCACTGGGGGCGGGGGTCACTGGGGGCGGGGGTCACTGGGGCGGGGGTCACTGGGTCACTGGGGGCGGGGGTCACTGGGGGCGGGGGTCACTGGGGGCGGGGGTCACTGGGGCGGGGGTCACTGGGTCACTGGGGGGGGCTGGGGGGGGGGTCACTGGGGGCGGGGGTCACTGGGGGCGGGGGTCACTGGGGCGGGGGTCACTGGGTCACTGGGGGCGGGGGTCACTGGGGGCGGGGGTCACTGGGTCACTGGGGGGCGGGGGTCACTGGGTCACTGGGGGCGGGGGTCACTGGGTCACTGGGGGCGGGGGTCACTGGGGGGGCGGGGCACTGGGTCACTGCCAGTCACCAGTGCTGACCAATACTCTGTCCCTGCAGCTGGTGTTTGAAGCGGCCGGAGGCGGAGCTTCCTCCTCGTACATCGCGATCGACGACCTCGTATTGGAACCCTCGCGGTGTCCGCGTCCGGGTGAGTGACCCCAACCACTGACCCCCACACCCTCCGACCCCCTGACACAGGTGTGGGTGGAGGATGGGTGGGGGGAAGGTGCCAGGTGAGTGGGTGGGGGGATGAATGGATGGGGGATGGGTGGGGAGACACTGGTCAGTGACCCTCCCCCTCTCTCTCCAGGTACCTGTGACTTTGAGGCCGGACTGTGTGGCTGGAGGAACGTTCTGAACGAGATGGACACCGTGGACTGGAACTGGAGCAGCAGCTCGGTGCCCGGTCACTACAAGACTCCGGCCACTGACCACACCCTGGGCACCCCTGAAGGTGGGTGGGCACCCTGCCTCACGCACTGGTCAGTGGCCAAACTCGGGCCGACTCAGCAGAAAAACTGGCAATAAGCAGGTGGGGCTGGCCCACTGTGACCAGGTCAGGGGTCAGTCTGATCGGGTCGGGAGGGGCAGTGGGAGAGTATCTCTCTCCCCATCTCCCCCCCCCTGTTCCCACCTCTCTGGGGGTCAGGCGGGGCACCGGATCCCAGCTCCTTCGTGTGGCCAGTGGCCGGAGGTACACAGTGACCAGTCCGGCGGACACCGTTCCCTCGGCCTGACTGAACAACCTCTGACCGCTGTCGTGGTGTCAGTCGGATGGCGCGGGGTCAAAGGGCACGGGGGTTCTATGTGAATGAAGGACCTCCTCTCTCTACAGGTCACTCTGTGTTTGTGGACATGGCGACGGTCAGCGTCGAAGACACCGCTCGTCTCCTCAGTGAACACCTGCCGCCCACCAAGGGCTCCTGCCTCACCTTCTACTATCGCACCAAGATACCCCAGCAGCTCGGTGAGACCCCCACCCCCCTCCCTCCTCCGCCCTCACACCCTCCACCCTCACCCTCCACCCTCACCCCCTCCCTCCAAGTTGGTCCGGCCGTAGTTGGTCCGGCTGTGGTTTTGGGGCCGCCACGCTGCCCAGTCTGGTTGTGGTCAGCGCTGTCCGGGGTCGAGCCGCCAGCACACAATCCTGACCTCAGTGAATGAGTCGCAGGTTTTGCTCTTGGACCGTTCCCATTTATTCCCATGTGCTCACCTGCCTCGTGATGAGGACTGGTTGGATTTGGACAAATAGTTTGCACCGTAATCCCAGCTCGGACTCCCACTGGTCATCCTGCCCAACACTCCTTTGACCCATCAGCAGATTGGTCACACCACAAGTGACCAGTTTCTTCTCTCCGGCCCTGACCGGCCCCTGTTGGGCTGAATCCGGCTCCAGGCCAATTAATGACCGACCCCCCATTCTGACCCCTAACCCGACCCCGACCCCTCCCACACCATGCGTGGATAGTGCGGTATGTGTGACCCGCGTGGACAGTCCCGTGTGTGACCCGCGTGGACAGTCCCGTGTGTGACCCGCGTGGACAGTCCCGTGTGTGACCCGCGTGAACGGTCCCGCGTGGACGGTCCCGTGTGTGACCCGCGTGGACGGTCCCGTGTGTGACCCGCGTGAACGGTCTCGCGTGGACGGTCCCGTGTGTGACCCGCGTGGACGGTCCCGTGTGTGACCCGCGTCGACAGTCCCGTGTGCTTTGCCTGCAGCGCAAGGGCCACTGAAGTTTTTCCAGTTGGTCGCCGACCAGGAAACGACCCTGTGGGAGGCCAAACATGGAGCGAACGACCAGTGGCGGGGAGTGAACCTAACTGTGGCGAGCGCAGAGTCCTTCCAGGTCAGCACTGGTCACGTCCTTTCACCCCCACCCCACCTCCGGGGGGGCGTGACCCTGAGGAGAGGGGGAGGATAGGGGGTGGGTGGGGAGTGAGGGGTGGGGGGGGGGGAGAGGAGGGGGGGTGGGGGTAGAGGAGGTGGGGAGGGGGTTGGGTGGAGGGGAGGTGCGTGGGGAGTGGGGAGGTGGGGGGGAAGTGGATGGGGGGGAGGTGGAGGAGGTGGGTGGGGGGAGGGGAGGTGCGTGGGTGGGGGGGGGGGGGGGAGGGGGAGGTGGGGGGGGGGGGGGGGGAGGGGGGTGGGTGGGTGGGGGGGAGGGGAGGTGCGTGGGGGGAGGGGAGGTGGGGGGGTGGGTGGGGGGAGGTGGATGGGGGGAGGGGAGGTGCGTGGGTGGATGGGGGGAGGCTGTGTGATGTTGACGGCTGTGTCCCACTCAGGTTGGGTTTCTGGTGATAAAATCGAATGCTAGGGAGACGGGGTACATCGCCATTGACGACGTGGATTACCGGCCTGGCGTCAACTGTTTCGGCGTGAACACGGACCAGGCTGTCGGGGGTACGTGGTGTTTCATCCCATTCCCTCTCCAGCCCAACTCAGGACCAGCGAAGGTCGGCACAAAACGCTGGAGTTACTCGACAGGACAGGCAGAGTCGAGCTGGGGCCGACATTCCCGTCCGCGGACCTCTGGATAGAAGCCTCCTTCACACCTCCTACACATTAGACTTTTGCGCTGTGGTTGGGATGGATGGGAGCGGGGAGGAACAAATTACCTCAAGTTTGCGTTGAGTGAACTGAGTCCTCGCCGTACACCGGGTTTTGTGAGTGGGTGGATCCCAACTTCAGCTCAGCCAACGTCGGTCACGTTATCCGGACAGGAGGCGGGGGACGAGGGGCTGAGGTGAGGCATCGGTGATGCTCTGGAATCCTAGTCTGCCGCCGCCGAGCAGCGGGATCGAGGAGGCAGCGCCCGACCCGGGGAGTAGAGGTGTCAGTTCTTCCAGCGGCGACAGAGGCACTAGTTACTGCGGGCCGTTCACCTGTCGGCCGTTGACCCCTCTCTGGATCCCGGGATCCAAACACTCTCACAAAACGCCAGTGTTCACTCAACGCAAACTTTAGGTCATTTGTTCCTTGCGCCCGCGGAACTCACGAGCCATGGCTTTACCAGTGGTTGTCTGTCTAACTGAAACATCTCTCCCCCACCTCTCACTGTCCCCCCCCCCCCCCCCCCCCCCCCGTCCCCTGTCTGGGGAGTTTGTGCTGACTGGTGTGTGTGTGTGTGATGACAGGTGCGGGCAACACTGCTGGAATCGTTGTTGCTGGGATCCTTCTTGTGCTTCTGCTGATGGGTCTCGCTGTGGCCACAATGTACTGGTACAAAAACAGGAGCGCCGGCTTCGGTCGGAGCCTGAACGAGTTTCGGGCAACCTTCGGCTTTGACAATATCAGCTACCGAAACCGTAACAAGGTACTGTGACAACGGGGCCCGGGGGGGGGGGGGGGGGGGGGGGGTGGAAGGGAGGGTGAGGAGCGAGGGACCAAGCCGTAAGAAGGCGGGGGGGGAGGAGAGGAGAGGATGAAGGGATGGATGAGGGAGGGATGGAGGGAGGGAGGGGTGGTGGAGGGTGGGGTTGGCACGTGGACGTGTGGCTGGGATGTGGTGAGCGGTCGGGGTGCAGGTACACAGACTGAGTCCCAGTGTCCGCTCGCCCCTCTCTGCACCGACTGGAACTGAGCTGCTGTTGTCGGTCACACACAGGACACGGTGCCGGTGGAGACGGTCCGGGGCTTCGGTGTGGCTGATCCATAGTGACCCTCGCTGGAACGATTCATGTCCGCTCTTCAATAAAACATCTCCGTGATAAAGAGTCTGTGCGTCTGAGTCCTTGCTTCACAATGGTCTGTGTGAGAGAGAGAGAGAGAGTACAGAGGAGATTTACTAGAATGTTGCCTGGGTTTCAACAACTAAGTTACAGAGAAAGGTTGAACAAGTTAGGGCTTTATTCTTTGGAGCGCAGAAGGTTAAGGGTGGGGGGGGGGACTTGATAGAGGTCTTTAAAATGATGAGAGGGATAGACAGAGTTGACGTGGATAAGCTTTTCCCATTGAGAATAGGGAAGATTCAAACAAGAGGACATGACTTGAGAATTAAGGGACATAAGTTTAGGGGTAACATGAGGGGGAACTTCTTTACTCAGAGAGTGGTGGCTGTGTGGAATGAGCTTCAAGTGGATGTGGTGGAGGCAGGTTCGTTTTATCATTTAAAAATAAATTGGATAGTTATATGGACGGGAAAGTGCGCAGGTATATGGGACTAGGAGAGAATACGTGTTCGGCACGGACAAGAAGGGTCGAGATGGCCTGTTTCCGTGCTGTGATTGTTATATGGTTTGCTGGTCGAGACCTCTCTGCTCGGGTTAGGTCACCAGCAGTTCACTTAGTGACCATTGGTAAAGTGGCCTGTCATACACGGGTCAGCACATCTGTCGGGGGACGGGGTGGAACATGAGAATCGGAAGGGGGGGACGGGGACATCTCTGTCCCGGCGAGCAGGGAGATTACTAGAAAGTGGAGAAATCAAATATTCATGATGTAGGCTGTAAACGACCGCTGCTCCTCCAGTTTCCTCCCGGCAGAGGAAGCTCAGGTGGGTTGTTGTCCGGCCGAATGACTCCGGCACTCTGTGTGTATGGGTGATGCTGGAGCCGCCATGTTACGCGGGTTGGATAACATAGACAATAGGTGCAGGAGTAGGACTTTCGGCCCTTGGAGCCAGCATCGCCATTCAATATGATCACGGCTGATCATCCACAATCAGCACCCCGTTCCTGTTTCTCTCCATATCCATTGACCCCGTTAGCCCGAAGAGCTAAAGCCAACTCTCAAAACATCCAGTGAATCGGCCTCCACTGCCTTCTGTGGCAGAGAATTCCACAGATTCACAACTCTCTGGGTGATTTTCTTCCCCCTCATCTCAGTCCTAAATGGCCGAGCCCTTATTCTTAAACTGTGACCCCTGATTCTGGACTGCCCCGAGGGAAACCGAGCAGAGCGTCTGAAGAAAGAAGGTTTCGACCCGAAACGGCCCACATTTCCTTCGCTTATAGATGCTGCCTCGCCCGCTGAGTTCCTCCAGCATTTTTGTCTACCTTCGATTTTGTTAAACAGAACATCTGCCTAAGTCACAAAGTGCTGGAGAAACTCAGCGGGTCAGGCGGCATCTTCATCGCTCTTCAAGGGAGATGCTAAATGCATTTCGTTGTCTCTGTACTGTACACTGACAATGACAATTAAAGTTGAATCTGAATCATCTGTGGGAAGGAACGGGTGACAGATGCTGCCCGTCCCGCTGAGTGACGGGCCAGCGTCCAATCAGCAGCCGCCGGCCAACGGGGAGGCGAGTTGGGCGGGACCTCCAGGGCCGGAAGTGACGACGCCGGCAGCAAGATGGCGGCGCGCTCCCTCCGCGGCATCTTCGCCGTTTACAAACCGCCCGCCGTCAACTGGCGAAGCGTCCGGCACGCGGTGGAGACCGGCCTGGTGCACGGTGGGTCCCCGACCCCTGACCCCCCCGGCCCCGACCCCTGACCCCTGACCCCCCGGCACGCGGTGGAGACCGGCCTGGTGCATGGTGGGTCCCCGACCCCTGACCCCCGGCCCCGACCCCTGACCCCCTGACCCCCGGCCCCCTGACCCCCGGCACGCGGTGGAGACCGGCATGGTGGGTCCCTGGTCCCCTGACCCCCGGCACGCGGTGGAGACCGGCCTGGTGCACGGTGGGTCCCCGACCCCTGACCCCCCGGCCCCTGCCCCCCCCGGACCCGGTGGACCGGCACGCACGGTGGGTCCCCGACCCCTGACCCCCCCGGCCCTGACCCCGCCCTGACCCCTGACCCCCGGCACGCGGTGTGCACCCTGGACCCCCGGCCCCGGACCCACGCCCCCTGACCCCCGGCCCCGGCACACGCCCCCCGACCCCGACCCCTGACCCCCGGCACGCGGTGG